>NC_036866.1:4635754-4726469 GCF_002910315.2 Salvelinus sp. IW2-2015 | reverse complement strand
GGCATACAAGTTAATGTGCACTGCTGCTTAATCTCATTTCCCTCCTATCCTACTCCCTAGGTCCCTCACTACATTTCCCTCCATATCCTACTCCCTAGGTCCCTCATCACATTCCTCCTATCCTACTCCCTAGGTCCCTCACCACATTTCCTCCTATCCTACTCCCTAGGTCCCTCATTCAACATTTCCCTCCTATCCTACTCCCTAGGTCTCTCCTCATCACATTTCCCTCCTATCCTACTTCCCTAGGCCTCATCACATTTCCCTCCTATCTACTCCCTAGGTCCTCACCACATTTCCTCCTATCATTACTCCCTAGGTCCTCACCACATTTCCCTCTATCCTACTCCCTACCGGTCCCTCACCACATTTCCTCCTATCCTACCCTAGGTCCCTCCTCACATTTCCCTCCTATCCTACTCCCCAGTCCCTATCTCATTCCCCCTATCCACTCCCTAGGTCCCTCACCACATTCCTCCTATCCTACTCCCTAGGTCCCTCACCACATTTCCCTTATCCTAACATCCCTAGTCCCTCATCAATTTCCCTCCTATCCTACTCCCTAGGCCCCTCATCACATTTCCCTCCTATCCAACTCCCAAGGTCCCTCACCACATTTCCCTCTATCCACTCCTAGGTCCCTCACCATCATTTTCCCTCCTATCCTAACTCCCTAGGTCCTCACCACATTCCCTCCCTACATCCTACTCCCTAGGTCCCTCACACAATTCCTCCTATCCTACTCCTAGGTCCCTCACCACATTTCCCTCCTATCCTACCCCTAGGTCCTCACCACATTTCCCTCCTATCCTACTCCCTAGGTCCCTCATCCATTTCCCTCCTATCCTACTCCCTAGGTCCCTCATCACATATGTCCCTCCTATCTACTCCCTAGGTCCCTCACCACATTTCCCTTCTATCCTACTCCCTAGGTCCCTCATCACATTTCCCTCCTATCCTACTCCCTAGGGTCCCTCACCACATTTTCCTCCTAATCTACTCCTAGGCCCCTCATCTCTTCCCTCCTATCCTACTCCCTAGGTCCCTTCCCAACATTTTCCCTCCTATCCTTACTTCCTAGGTCCCTCATCTCATTTCCCTCCTATCCTACTCCCTAGGTCCCTCACCACATTTCCCTCCTATCCTACTCCCTGAGGTCCCTCACCACATTTCCCTCCTTATCCTACTCCCTTAGGTCCCTCACTCATTTCCCTCTATCCTACTCCTCTACGTCCTCCATCTCATTTCCCTCCTTCCTACTCCCTAGGTCCCTCATCTCATTTCTCCTCCTACTCCTAGGTCCTCACACATTTCCCTCTATCCTACTCCCTAGGTCCTCACCACAATATTCCCTCCTATCCTACTCCCTAAGGTCCCTCACCACATTTTCCCTCCTATCCTACTCCTAGGTCCCTCCACCACATTTCCCTCCTATCCTACTCCCTAGGTCCCTCACCACATTTCCCTCCTATCCTACTCCCTAGGCCTCATCTCATTTCCTCCTATCCTATCCCTAGGTCCTCATCACATTTCCCTCCTATCCTACTCCCTAGGTCCCTCATCTCATTTCCCTGTGAAATTATTTTGGTAAATACGGAAAGGCCCCCCTAGCCACACAAGGGCCTGGACCCTCTCTTAGGACTGACCCTCTCTTTAGGAGCTGGGCTCCTTCGTCTTTAGCACCCCTCTTAGGACCCTCTCTTTAGGACTGGCCCTCTCTTTAGGATTGAACCTGCTCTTTTAGGCCCCTCTCTTTAGACTGGCCCCTCTCTAAGACTGGACCCTCTCTTTAGGAACCGTAATCTCTCTTTAGGATAATTGACTCCTTTTCCTCCTCCTCGATAATTCGTTGCTTGCGTATGACAGCTAAATCATCAGTTAGCCTGCCCCTGTCACACACACAGGAAATCGGTGTGGTGGAAAGTGGTGTCATTGTGCAGAAAAACAGGGGTTAACAAATGAGAGCACTTCTAGATCTATGAATGAATTATGTCTCTTAAATACCTTGAGCAGAGGCAACTGTCAGCCTGCCTCCATGCTAATCAGGGACAAAATATGACCAGTTTGGCATTAAGGAGGCACGGCTGCTAGAGAACGAGGCGAGATATCAGGCCATTAGAATACGATGTAGAAAGAGGAGGAAGGGAAGCGCTACTAAGGTACACTATAGTATATTGGTAAATAGAAGGTGCTCTTTGGTAAAAGGGGTAAATTGGTCATCAGAAAGAAAGCAGGACCAAGACACTCTTCATATTATTAATTAAAATGCCYTTATTAGTATGGCATGTTCAATAGAAACAAAGTGAATTAGAATATTAGAATACGATGTCGGATTCAGCATTGGTGGACACTAATGCATTCGTCATGAGATGAATAATAACAGTGATATCCTCCTCCACCCCCATTCCACTTTAATGCCATCCCCCCTCTGTATTGAAATAGAGGTGGATTATAGTGACAAGAAGACAGAGATATAATTTGTTTAACAATATCCGAGTCAGCACTCAGCATCTATACCAGAGCAGTCATCAGGAATAGAAGAGGGTACTGCAGTGTGGAAGAGAAGTGTACTGGACTGCTCATTTTGTAATGAGGCTGAAATCAGACACAACACGACTAGAGACAGCAGCTACAGGGTCTTCAGAAAGTATTCACACCCCTTGACTTTTCCAACATTTTGTTGTGTTACAGCCTGAATTTAAAATGGATTAAACTGAGCTTTTGTGTCACTGGCCAACACACAGTACCCCATAATGTCAAAGTGGAATTATGTTTTTAGATTCTTATTTTTATTTTTTTACACATGTATTAAAAATGGAGAGCTGAAATGTCCCCTTTGTTATGGCAAGCTAAAATAAGTTCAGGAGKATTAATGAGCTTAACAAGTCACATTATAAGTTGCATCGACTCACTTTGTGTGCAATAGTTATTAACATTTTATTTTACCCTTTTTTTTWATCAGATAAGTTGCCTGAGAACACATTCTCATTTACAGCAACGACCTGGGGAATAGTTACAGGGGAGAGTAGGGGGGGATGAATGAGCCAATTGGAAACTGGGGAGGATTTTTGAGTGATTACCTCATCTCTGTACCTCACACATACAGTTAATTGTAAGGTCCCTTAGTCAAGCAGTGAATTTCAAACACAGATTCAACCACAAAGACCAGGGAGGTTTGCAAATGCCTTGCAAAGAAGGGCACCTATTGRTAGATTGGTAAAAAATAAATTAAAAAACCCTGCATTGAATATCCCTTTGAGCATGGTGAAGTTATTAATTACACTTTGGATGGTGTATCAACACATCCAGTCATTACAAAGATACAAGCTTCTTTTCTACTGCAGTTGTATTTCACCCTGAGGCCATGATGACTTTAAAACAGTTACAGAGTTTAATGGCTGTGATAGGAGAAAACTGAGGAGGGATCAACAACATTCAATCAATCAATCAACTGTATTTATAAAGTGCTTATATGGAAACCCAGCCTAAAACCTCAAACAGCAAGCAAAGCAGATGTAGAAGCACGGTGGATAGGAAAAACTCCCTAGAAAGGCAGGAACCTAGGAAGAAACCTAGAGAGGAACCAGGCTCTGAAGGGCAGCCAGTCCCCTTCTGGCTGCGCTGGGTGGAGATTATACAAGATTCTAGTTACTCCACAATACTAACCTAAATAGAGTGAAAAGAAGGAAGCCTGTACAGAACAAAAATATTCCAAAACATGCATCCTGTTTGCAACAAGGCACTTAAGTA
Source organism: Salvelinus sp. IW2-2015 (assembly GCF_002910315.2). Taxonomy (NCBI): domain Eukaryota; kingdom Metazoa; phylum Chordata; class Actinopteri; order Salmoniformes; family Salmonidae; genus Salvelinus; species Salvelinus sp. IW2-2015. Next base: position 4,722,719 of record NC_036866.1, on the reverse strand, counting down.
TTACTGCAAAAATTGTGGCAAAGAAATGTACTTTTTGTCCTGAATACTAAGCGTTATGTTTGGGGCAAATCCAACAMAACACATCACTGAGTACCACTCTTCATATTTTCAAGCATKGTGATGGCTGCATCATGTTATGGGTATGCTAGTCATCGGTAAGGACTAGGGATTTTTTGGGGGATAAATATAAATCAGAATACAGCTAAGCACAGGCAAAATCGTAGAGAAAAACCTGGTTCAGTCTGCTTTCCAACAGACACTGGGAGACTAATTCACCTTTCAGCAGGACAATAAACTAAAATACAAGGCCAAATCTACATTGGAGTTGCTTACCAAGACAACATTGAATGTTCCTGAGTGGCCTTGTTACAATTTTGACTTAAATCGGCTTGAAAATCTATGGTAAGATTGAAAAATGTCTTTCTAGCAATGATCAACAACCAACTTGACAGAGTATGACAACATTTTAAAATAATAATGATCAAATATTGTTAAATCCAGGTGTGCAAAGCTCTTAGAGAGTTACCCTAAAATACTCACAGCTGTAAATCGCTGCCAAAGGTGATTCTAACATGTATTGACTCAGGGGGTGAATACTTATCTAATCAAGATATATTAGTGTTTTATAAATGTTAGAATTTTTCATCCACTTTGACATTACAGAGTATTTTGTGTAGATCGTTGACCAGAAATTACAATTAAATCAATTTTGTAACATCAACAAAAAGTCAAGGGGTGTGAATACTTTCTGAAGGCCCTGTAGTGGAGTTGTTACATACCCTCATACTCCTGCTCATTCACCTGCAGCTGATAGTTTTGTTCAAAGATCGTCAAAAGACATGTTCACCTTGCTATTGTTCTATCTTCCAGAATCATCTCGCACATTGGTATATTTCCCCTGGGAAATGTGTGTTTTAGCATGTCAAGTGGGCAGACTAGAGCGGTCCAGGGCCAATGGAGGGCACGTCCTCTCTTTCTCTCTGAACAAAAAGTTGGAGAAATTGGGGGCCAAGGACAGTGCATTAATATTCCTATCCAGGGTTGCAGAATACCAATCAGGATTCTGGGAATTTTTTTGCAACCGATTTCTTATTTGACTTCAATGACTTCAACAATCTCTCAATAAATCTACAGTACCAGTCAAAAGTTTGGACACCTACTCATTCAAGGGTTTTTCTTAATTGTTGCTGTTTTCTACATTGTAGAATAATTGTGAAGACATCAAAACTATGAAATAACAAATATGAAATCATGTAGTAACCAAAAAAGTGTTMAACAAATCAAAATATATTTTATATTTGAGATTCTTCAGAGTAGCCACCCTTTGCCTTGATGACAGCTTTGCACACTCTTGGCATTCGCCATTTGATTAAATGTTCAGCCTTCTTATGGCTTGGGGGTAGAAGCTGTAAAGGAGCATTTTGGTCCCAGACTCGGTGCTCCGGTACCGCTTGCCGTCTTTCACAATGTTTAGGGCCTTCCTCTGACACCACCTGGTATAGAGGTCCTGGATGGCAGGTCTTAACTGAAAGGAAAAACCAAAAACTAGCAGACACTAGGCCCTCCATGGAATGAGTTTGACACCCCTGCTTTAGTACAAGCTTTCCACTCACACTTTCTGCCTTCTGTCCTGTACTATGAATGGTTAGACCTCCCTCTAGTGACTAAATTGTACGCTACATACAAACTAACTGTTGGTGTCTTCCCCCCCACTCTATGTCCTTTCCTGGTGCTCCATGTCCTTTCCTGGTGCTCCATGTCCTTTCCTACTGCTCCATGTCCTTTCCTGGTGCTCCATGTCCTTTCCTACTNCTGCTCCATGTCCTTTCCTGGTGCTCCATGTCCTTTCCTACTGCTCCATGTCCTTTCCTGGTGCTCCGTGTCCTTTCCTACCTCTCCATGTCCTTTCCTGGTGCTCCATGTACTTTCCTGGCGCTCCATGTCATTTCCTACCTCTCCATGTCCTTTCCTGGTGCTCCATGTCCTTTCCTGGTGTCCATGTCCTTTCCTGGTGCTCCATGTCCTTTCCTGGTGCTCCATGTCTTTTTACCTGGTCTCCAATGTTCTTTTCCTACCGCTCCATTCCTTTTCCTTACTGCTCCATGTTCCTGTTTCCTCCTGGTGCTTTCCATTGTCCTTTCCTACTGCTTCCATGTCCTTTCCTGCGTGGCTCCATGTGTCCTTTTCCTATTCCGATCCTATGTCCTTCCTTTCTTCTTCTCTGGTGCTCCATGTCCTTTTCCTGGTGCTCCATGTGCCTTTCCTGGTGCTCCATGCTCGTGCTCCACTTTCCTAGCCGCGCCATGTCCTTTCCTACCAATCCATGTTCCTTTCCTACCGCTCATGTCCTTTCCACCTCTCCACGTGTCCTTTCGCTACCGCTCCATGTCTTCCTCCGCTCCGAGTCCTTCCTACGTCTCCATGTCCTTTCCTGGTTTGCCTCATCCATGTCCTTTTTTCTTGACCTTTGCCCTTTGCTGGCTCCATGTCCTTTCTGTGTGCTCCATGTCCCTTTCCTACGCTCCAATGTCCTTTCCGACCGCTCATGTCCTTTCCGACCGCTGTCTCCGGTGGCTCCTATCCTTTGGGTCCTTGTCCTTCGGTGCTCATGTCTTTTCCTGGTGCCTTCCTCTCTTTACCTACGCTCCATGTCCTTTCCGACGCTCCATGTCTTTCCGGACCGCTCCATGTCCTTTCGCTTGGTGCTCATGTCTTACTAGTGCCTTTGAATTGCAATTTTAGAAACAGGAGTTGGCCAGTCTTGGGGCTTTTCAGGCTCATGCGATGGTGCCTGAAGAGCCGGCCAGCAGCGGAGAATATCCTCTCCACACTAGTAGAGCCACTGGGGATGCTAAACACYATGTTGGTCTCTCTTGCCAGGCTGGGTAGAGATGCAGAGTTGTTAAAAAWATATATCTATAGGTAGGCCTAACGTTTTTAGGCAAAAGTTCACAATCAAAACAGAAAGCTCCTTGAACGTGGGAATATGCCAGGCCTTTTGGGCCATTGTGTAGATAATAGAACGAAAATGAACAAAACGTTTATGAGATCCTATTTTTTGTTTATAACTACTTTGCTACAATGACACACTTAGTTATCTCCCCACCTCGTTCCTTTATTTTAGCATGTGCACATATTWAGTACACCATCATGCTTTTGGGAAATGTGTCTTTTCAGATTCCACAATGATTCTTCAGTTCTGGACACTAGCCYACATCACCGCACATTCTCTCTTGCTCTTGGTCCTCTCTTTGTAAGTCACCTTGATTTAGCACATGTGTCTTTTATCAGTTGGTTAAAATATTTAGCAAATTCCATGACAGGAGCTAAAGCAAGACTTATAGCAGAACACAAGTACACTACAAGCCAAGTCCTGGGCTCGTGAAGTGAGCACTACTGGAGCAAAACTGGAGCAGGTGAGAAAGCCGAAGCTCCAGACTTTGGGAATCTGGCTCCATGTTCCAGTCAAATTGGGCACTCAGCTCCTTGCTCCGCTCCAGCTCCACTCCGCTCACGTGCTCTGGTTTCAACCAAGCATACTGCTCTTTTTTTCTGATGACAAGAATGAGAATGATCAGAATGACACATTTCCAATACCCCACTTTACTTACCTCCGAGTTTTACTTAAGTCAGAGTAATGAATGCATTCTTTATTCAAAGCGTCACATTTGCATGACAAGTGTTGCATAATACATTTGTAATGGTCCTTAGCACAGGGCTAATGAGTGATGCAATGTCTTTCTGAATTATCTAGCCAATAGTCTTGTGCTCTGCCCCTGACAACCAAGTGATTAGGCCTTTAGTCTCAATGTCAACATTATTTAATCCGCAAATCACTGGCCCACAATGAGACGAGAGACAGGGAGATGGCATCCAAATCACATTCGATTTTTTCTCTGTAAGCAATTATTGGAGCCAGTGATTGCAATATGAACAATGTCTAATGAATATTCCCATGAAGGTATAGAATCAATCTAAGGCCACTATGACCGTGCCTGTGTCCCAAATGGGTGTTATTTAGGGTGCACTTGTGGCTCATCATACCACATCTAATCTTCTCTGAATGCATCCTAGCCAAATTAGATCACAGGAAACATAAATCATCCTAACTTCTTCTGTGCTATCCCTCCTCCATCTCAAGACTGCCAACAAAGCCAGTCGCTAGATCTATACTGTGTTATTGAGATACCAGATGGCCATTTTGTGTCATCTTCCTCTGTGGACAGTCTTGTCTGCTGTGATCTCTGCTTGTTGTAATGTGTAGTTGTGTGGCTAGCTGTGTTTGTGGATGGTGGATGAGTAAACAATCTCGTCTAGCCACCAGCTGTTGCGTAAAATGTCAAGTGGTAGTGTTGGGCATCATGCTGGGGAAAGAGCTGAAGGAGCTGTTTGCATTGGCTGTCCAGCCTGTCAGCTACATGTTAACCTCATCCCCAGGCAACGGGGAGGAAGCCTGGTGTCAGCTACATGTTAACCTCATCCCCAGGCAACGGCGGAGGGAATCCGGTGTCAGCTACATGTTAACCTCTCCCCAGGCAACGGGAGGAAGCCTGTGTCAGCTACATGTAACCTCGTCCCCAGGCAACGGGGAGGAAGTCCGGTGTCAGCTACATTTTAACCTCATCCCCAGGCAACGGGGAGAAGCCTGCGTCAGCTACATGTTAACCTCGTCCCCAGGCAACGGGAGAAAGCCTGGTGTCAGCTACATGTTAACCTCCATCCCCAGGCAACGGGGAGGAAGCCTGTATCAGCTACATGTTAACCTCATCCCCAGCAACGGGGAGGAAGCCTGCGTTCAGCTACATGTTAACCTCATCCCCAGGCAACGGGAGAAAGTCCGGTGTCAGCTACATGTTAACCTTAGTCCCCAGGCAACGGGGAGGAAGCCTGGTGTCAGCTACATGTTAACCTCATCCCCAGGCAACGGGGAGGAAGCCTGGTATCAGCTACATGTTAACCTCATCCCCAGGCAACGGGAGGAAGCCTGGCGTCAGCTACATGTTAACCTCGTCCCCAGGCAACGGGGAGGAAGCCTGGTGTCAGCTACATGTTAACCTCGTCCCCAGGCAACGGGGAGGAAGCCTGGTGTCAGCTACATGTTAAAGGTCCTGAACAGTTATTCTGAAATTACTTTTTCTCTCATTGCTAACTACCAGGAAGTTTGAAAAGACAGGGTGAGTGGGCAGGGAGCATATATTAATGAGCTCGCCTTGACTGACAGTTCTTTGAAACGCCTGTGTCAAGCAACTTGAATGTAGTGAGCAGCAGTGGAGGCTCCTCAGAGGAGGAAGGGGAGGACCATCCTACTCAGTGAATTTCAGAAAAAATAAATAGTGAAACAATTAAAAAGGAACCGTTTTTAGATACAACTATACTAAATATATTCACATAACTGAGTCACCAAATAACTGATTAAAACATACTGTTTTGCAATGAAGCCTCAACAGCATTCTCTGGGGTGGCATCAGGGTGTAGCCGGAAGACAGCTATTTTCCATCCTCCCTGGGTACAATGACTTCAATACAAAACCTAGGAAGCTCATGGTTCTCTCCCTCTTCCATAGACTTACACAGTAATTATGACAGCTTCCAGAGGACTGACATGTTGTCCACCCAATCAAAGGATCAGAGAATTAATCTAGTGCTGAAAGCATAACCTACCTAGCTAGCACTACACTGCAGTGCATTGCAGTGCAATAAATGTGGCGAGTAGTTGACTCAAAGAGAAAGACAATAGTTGAACAGTTTTTTACAAATTAATTTCTTCAAAAATGAAGGAGAAGCAGCAGAGAGTGAAGGGAAAAGGTGTGAGGAGGAGAGCATGTAGATGTGAGAAGGAATTATACAACGAGCAAAGTGATGATGCTGTTTGTATGTGGCTGCTATGAAAGTGAGCTTTTGTGTGCAGATGATCAGGAGTATATTCATTCCGCCGATTCTGTTGAAAAACATTTCACAAATGGAACGAAACGCGGATAAACCTACCTGAATTTGTTCAATAGAAACTCTTGTTTGCAACTGTTTGGACTAATGATTACACCCCAGATCAGCTAGATGCAGGCAAGAGAGTGCAAGGCGGTATTGAATGTGTTACTGTCTGTCACCTTGATTACTCCTAGTTGTCTTTTGATCTGTGCACCTATGTTATAAACTTTAATTCGTAGGCTAGGTTGTAGGAACCTCGTGATGGGCATAGGAACATTTTGAGTATCATGTAGTAGCCTAAACCTATCGATGTTACATTGAGCTAGTTGAATGGAATATGAATGACAGTCATCCAATATGCGGTAATCGAAATAAGGCCATGCTCATWAAAAAAAATTGGCTTACCTAATCTTAAACCACACCGATCACCACTTGTGAGCAGTGTTTCAGTAAAATCATCTCAAGCTAATTTGGTGAAACACAAAGCAACTCAAACAACATTAAAATTGCATTAATGATATAATTTTTTTTTATACATCTCCCATTTGGCATGTCTCTTATCATACGGTTCACAGCAGCACTGACGGAGGTATTGACTTGACAACTGTGTCAGAGTTTGGACCCGCCCCCCTAGCTAGGCTGAAGACCTAGCTAGCCAGTAACTTTCTAACACCAGACACAGATGAAAGGGGAAACATATAAGTATCTTTGCCATAGGTGAATAGAGTACATTTTTTATTATATTTGCTGACACCCTACAGTCAAATGTTGGCACCAGTAGAGTAGCTATCTACAGTTGACATCAGAAGTTTACATACACTTAGGTTGGAGTCATTAAAACTAATTTTTCAACAAATCCACACATTTCTTGTTAACAAACTATAGTTTTGGCAAGTCAGTTAGGACATCTACTTTGTGCATGACACAAGTCATTTTTCCAACAATTGTTTACAGACAGATTATTTCACTTATAATTCACCGTATCACAATTCCAGTGGGTCAGAAGTTTTTAGTTTTTAGCTTTTTAACTAGCTCATGTTTTTTTTAAACATGAAGTCTTTTGTCAATCCAGATGCTCAGATATTTGTAGGCGGGAACCTAATCAATGGGAGAACCATGCAGTGAATAAATATGTAGTACATCTGGAACATTCTGGAGAGAACTAGAGAACAACATGTATTTAGTCTTGCTCACATTAAAACCAACCAGGGTGTTCTGTAAGGTAACAAGGTATTAAAATTAGAGTTAAGGGGATGAAGTTTGATCATAAAGTTACTTGTCCCCTCCCCCATGTCAAACACTTGGATTCATTATTAAGGGGACAGCCTTGTCCCGTTAATAGGGGGACAACCTTGTCCTCTTAATAACCAATCTAAGTGTTTGACATGGGGGAGGGGACCAGTAACTTTATTTTCAAACTTTATCAATGTAGAAGCAACAGTCATTTTTCACATCTTGGTCATAATAATACTTTCATCTGGTTTCCTTCAAATGTCATCCAATTTCATGATAAACATGCTTTTGACTGTTCATGACCTTTGGCCTCGTCCCCAGGCTACGGGGAGGAAGTCTGGTGTAAGCTACATGTTAACCTTGTTCCCAGGCTACGGGGAGGAAGTCTGGTGGAAGCTACATGTTAACCTCGTTCCCAGGCTACGGGGAGGAAGTCTGGTGCACGAGGCTAGCTACTTTAGACTCCCAGAATGTTTGTCCTCCAGTATATCTGACCTGTACACCTTTCCACATATCTGAGCCAGTTTTTTAGGGTGCAAACATTATTTTCTTTATGTACGTACATTTTTCAGAAGAACACATCAAATGGTTCTTAATTTTTGCAATTATACATATCACTTTCATTGCACAAACATTACAGAACATTACTTTCAATAGTCAATAGTTGTCACGCCCTGATCTTAGAGATCCTTATTTATTCTCTGTTTGGTTAGGTCAGGGTGTGACTCGGGTGGGAGATTCTATGTTTTCTATTTCTTTGTTGTTTTTGCCATGTGTGGTTCCCAATCAGAGGCAGCTGTCTATCGTTGTCTCTGATTGGGGATCATATATAAGTTGTGATTTTCCGTTTGGGTTTTGTGGGGAGTTATTTTCTCTTTAGCTGTTTTGTTGCCTGACAGAACTGTTCGCTTTCGTTTTCTACTTTGTTATTTTGTTGCGTTGTTCAGTTTTATTAAAAATCATGAACGCCTACCACGCTGCACCTTGGTCTCCTTCTTCAACCCAMGAGAGTCGACAAAATAGTCCTCTTTTACAACATCTTTCCTTCATCCTAGCATAGAAAGAATAAAATACAAAGGATATATATATGTTTACGTTGTACTATACATTAATATTAAAATGCAGCACTTGTAGTCGGTACAAAGAGCCAAAGAAAATGACAGCAGTCACATAATGCATCCCAAATGGCACCCTATTCCCTACATAGTACACTACTTTTGACCAGAGCCCTGGTCAAAAGTAGTGCACTACATAGGGAATCGGGTGCAATTTGGAAACAGACACAATTTCCGTGTGAAAGACTGCTAGTCAATGAGTCATCAGCTTTCATGACTTAGGGAACCTTACTTTGCTGAAGATACTAAATTGTCCCTTTGTCGTGGAAAATTGCGAGATTATGTTTTAGTGCTTGTAAGATTATATTATAATCTTTGTATTGCATTAGAATGGTTGTTTTATTAGACAGAATAGAATCTGTCGACTATTGTGTGTGTGTTCCACTGAGGATGGGCCTCTATGAGATAGAACTGACAGAGGAGATTTACGATGTCTTTGGCCAATAAAGCCTAAAGAGCATTCCAGATGGATGAGGTAATGTTTTTGTACTATGAAGTACCAGGAACGAGATTAGAACCTCGTCTTAGAGACCAAACTGAACGATAATTTATAGCTAATGCTATCTGGCTATGGGATACTCTTTTCTAAAGTAAAAGGCCCTTTGTGAAGAGTTCCTGAGATCTGTGGTTCGTCATGTGAGTAGAGAGGGGTATATCTTGGCTATAAAAGATCTTGGTATTCTTTTGTAGGCACTCTCAGAATTCATTATAGACACTGAATTGATCTGAGAGTCAAAGGGAGATTTTGAAGCTCATATTATTAAAGATGAAATTTAAGTATAACTCTGACTGGTGTGTGGTTTATAACTCTACTCATTTGGGAATACASGAAATTGCCACGACACCTTTTACAGTATACAGTGTCCAAGGTAACAGGACAAAACAATAAGCTAAGGAAAAATAGAAGAATATCTCAAAATAACATCCTTTTTATAGGGTCTATCACGATAGCACCGTGATGTTTTTAAAAATCTTATAGGCATAGTTTACCTAAATTATAAAATCAAATATTGGCTTCCTTACCAAAGCACGTATTTCTGTCTTCCCCTGTCCATATACTGCTTACAGGGTAACACCCAAACCAGACCAGCCACGTTGCGTCAACGAGTGTTGCAAAATAAATGTACACGTTATTAAAATATTTCATCCARACTGGTCACAAGCATCAACGAACATCTGCATAGCCAAGCACTATAATAGAACTTGGTTCTATTTGAGACGCTTGACACGATGCAAGTCCCACCTCTCCGATCTACTCATTCGTTTTCAGGAGCATACAAACCCACATGGGTATTTGAAAGATGAACGAAGAGAGATTAATCATAGATAACTAACTAAAAACKAACTACGTTTCGCCTTGTATCTGTGGATCAACACTAGAAGCGCTGAGAGCATATTTTTAGGTCATATGAATTTAGCATTTTAATAACTCTGCCATTTTCAGTCATGTCTCCCCGTCCTTGACATTTCCTAAATACGTTTATTCAGGTTTCAAGTTTTAATGTCAAGTACAGTGAAATGTCTTTCTCGCCAAGCTCCAAACCCAACAATGCAGTAATCAATATCAACGTAGCACTAAAAATAACATCAATAAAAAATAAGAACAACACAAGAAAGTAAGATGCTATATACAGGGTCAGTTCTAATACCATATTTACGTGCAGGGATACTGGAGTGATAGAGGTAGATACTGTATGTATAGGGGTAAGGTGACTATGCATCAGGATATATGATAAACGGAGTAGTAGCAGCGTACATTTTGATTGTATGTGAGTGTGTATTTGTGTGTGTGTGTGTTATGTGTGTAGAGTCAGTATAAATGTGTGTGCATGTTATGTGTGGGTTGGAGTGTCAGTGTGTGTGTATATGTAGAATCCTGTGAGTGTGCATAGAGACAGTAAAAACAAAGAATTCAAGGGTCAACTCAGATAGTCCGTGTAGCCATTCTGTTAGCTATTCAGCAGTCTTATGGCTTGGGGATAGAAGCTGTTCAGGAGCCTGTTGGTGTCAGACTTGATACACCGATACCGCTTGCCGTGCGGAAGCAGAGAGAACAGTCTATGACTTGGGTGGTTAGAAACTTTAACRATTTTCCGGGCCTTCTTTTCACACCRCCTGATATAGAGGTCCTGCATGACAGGGATCTTGGCCCCAGTGATGTACTGGGCTGTCCTCACCACCCTCTGTAGCATTGCTGTTGCCATACCAAGCATTGATGCAGCCAGTCAAGATGCTCTCAATGGTGCAGCTGCAGGATTTTTAAAGGACTACGCAATATCAAGATTTTTTAAGACTACGAATGGACCATTTTAAATCCTTAGTGATTGGACACAAGAGGAACTTGAAGCTCTCGACGCGCTCCATTGCAGACTCCAAGCAGGAGTACAGAGTCATGATATGATTAGTGGTCTAGGACTTCTACAAAGATTCAGTAAAAAAAAAAAAAAAGGACCATTTGCATTTCAAGTAAAATAACAACCAATGTTCATCTCCTAGGACAAATTAGCTAGCAATAGCAAGCTAGCTAAATGTCCATGAATGTTTAACGTGTGTTTCGACATACCCCCAAATGTATATCGTTGGTTCACAATTGGTTTTGGTATTTTAACAGCGTGTCATGATTTCGTTTGTTGTGGACTGACGAAATCCACACATAACATCTTTCCTTCATCCTAGCATATAAGAATAAAATAGAAAGGCCAGATATGTTTACGCTGTACTAACATTAATATTACAATGCAACACTTGTAGTCGGTACAAAGAGCCAAAGAAAGTGACAGCAGTCACAGGCTACAGCAGTCACATTTGTGGCCTGCTGGAGGTCATTTTGCAGGGCTCTGGCAGTGCTCCTCCTTGCACAAAGGCGGAGGTAGCGGTCCTGCTGCTGGGTTGTTGCCCTCCTACGGCCTCCTCCACGTCTCCTGAGGTACGGCCGTCTCCTGGTAGCGCCTCCATGCTCTGAGAACTACGCTGACAGACACAGCAACCTTCTTGCCACAGCTCGCATTGATGTGCCATCCTGGATGAGCTGCACTACCTGAGCCACTTGTGTGGGGTTGTAGACTCCGTCTCATGCTACCACTAGAGTGAAAGCACCGCCAGCATTCAAAAGTGACCAAAACATCAGCCAGGAAGCATAGGAACTGAGAAGTGGTCTGTGGTCACCACCTGCAGAACCACTCCTTTATTGGGGGTGTCTTGCTAATTGCCTATAATTTCCACCTTTTGTCTATTCCATTTGCAGAACAGCATGTGAAATGTATTGTCAATCAGTGTTGCTTCCTAAGTGGACAGTTTGATTTCACAGAAGTGTGATTGACTTGGAGTTACATTGTGTTGTTTAAGTGTTCCCTTTATTTTTTTGAGCAGTGTATATATATAATGACACACAGGTCATTGTCACACAGGATATATAGTACCAGTTTATGTAATAGCCAGTAGACAGCCATGCTATGTTGGGCAAGGCTTGTATAGTGCCGTCATCTGGATGCTCCCCTTATCTTTAATATCAGCAGTCAATGCCTGGTCCTCAGAGGTCAAGAGCTGGTCCTCAGAGGTCAAGAGCTGGTCTTCAGAGGTCAAGAGCTGGTCCTCAGAGGTCAAGAGCTGGTCCTCAGAGGTCAAGAGCTGGTCTTCAGAGGTCAAGAGCTGGTCCTCAGAGGTCAAGACCTGGTCCTCAGAGGTCAAGAGCTGGTCATCAGGTCTCACATCTATATCATAGGCCTCTGAGCTGGCGAGATCACAGGCCCCTACTGCAGGGGTATCCCCATGGGCGGAGTTACTAGACTTGTGGGAGGAGCTCTGAGAGTTGGTGGGACTGAGCTGCACAGCAGTGGTGTCCTGCAGCGTGTGCTCGCTCGTCTCCATCTCAAATGTGACGCCGGCCCCTATCCGCGCCCGACCCCAGCTCTTGTCCCCCTTGGCCTTCCCGGCATTGTGGGTTGGTGGCCGCCGCCCACACACACAGCACGCCCCAAAAAAGGACAGGGCCACCAGTAGGAGGAGGGGCCCGATGACGATGGGTGGGTTGCTGGTGGGGATGAAGGACTTGAAAGCGAAGGCCCCCACCAGGGTGATGTTGATGCCCGCCAGCATAATGCACAGGCCACAGGCGCAGCACAGGGCCGGGGAGGGGAGACTCTGGGGCCGTTTCCCGAATACCGTTTTGGGCCCCGAGCTCTTATCGGGAAGGACCATCTCTCCAGGCTTTATGTTGTATACTGCCTAATTCAGATATTTTTGGGATTGCATATTACTTAATTATTTTATGGCGTCAGCTAAAATACAATTTAATAGTCTTGATTAACGACAACATAATCCAGCCCAAATGCAGTACAGGTCTGAGTATTCTCTGCCCTACAAGAGAAGAGAGAGTCAGATGATGAGGAGTCAGATGATGTGTTCCTGTCATAGAATAAGTTTTGTACAAAATAAATCATTGTCACACAGGTCTAAAGGCAACTGACATTAAGGGAGAAAAGCTGATGCATTATGCATACATGACGAGTAATAAATGCTACAAAGACTAGATAAATCAACGGTATTATTATCTTCAGCTCTGCAACATATTGATGCCCAGTTTTTTCACAGAGAATAAGACATTCTGAGTTTCTTGTCTTTTGTTCATATATATATTCCTAAGTACACAATGAACAAGTACACTGGCTTCTGATAAGCAAGCAGCCGATCGTTTACATTCTGAAGAGGTATTGGTCTTATATTACATGGTTAAAAGTGTATTAGACTACATAAATATACGTCTTAGACTGACACATAGCCAATAAACTGGAGCATTTTAACACATTAGGTTACCCTGATTAAACAATAAAAAYATAATTACCATTACAGAAGTTATTTTATTTAAATTGTCGTTTAAAGACCAACGTATATTCTAAAATCACTGACTGGCATTGGACAATTCATTCAGAACAGAACATATTTTATATTCTTTTGGTGGTGAAAACAAATAYGTCACTGACAGCAATTGCTTTTACTTACATATGATGCGTCCCATAGTTCAGGTAATCTTGTTTGAAATACAACACTATTCCTGTCGTTTGCCTCTCATTTCAATCGAGTCGTGGACTTTCCATGACACTCTCTCTCTCGTGAGTTCCCCCACCCGAGCAGGTGGAATACGATAGAGGAAAAGAGAAGAGCGCTCATGAGTTTCGTGCATGGTTAACCACTAGGGGCGCCATTATGGGCGTCATTCACTGATGAACACACACAAGTACAGCGAGACTAATGGTTGAACAAACCAACACAGACAAGTGTATTTAAACAAATTAAATAAAAAAAGGTATTCGAGATATCTGTAGAAATTGATTATGAAAGCAAGTTATATTTTTTGCAGGAATTGAAAGAGCCCAATATGTATTATGGGGATAGTTATTGTTCATTTTGATTATTAATTAACCAAATGCTTTGTATATAATCAAACTCTGATAGAATCCCTGTGAAAATATTGCTTGCTTAGAAAACCATCCAAACATATAGCCCAGATAAACTGTACCACTCTTTGTTCTGAACCCACAATGCAACAAATCATGATTCTGAACTACCCACCCCATACACAGTGGTATAAAGTACTTAAGTAAAAATACTTTAAAGTACTAGTAGGTTTTTGGGATATCTGTACTTTACTATTTCTATTTTTGAGAACTTTTACTTCACTACATTCCTAAAGAAAATAATGTACTTTTTACTTCATACATTTTCCCTGACATCCAAAAGTACTCATTACACGTTGAATGCTTAGTGGGACAGGAAAATGGTCTGATTCACACACTTATCAAGAGAACGTGGTCATCCTTGCTACCTCTGATCTGGCAGACTCACTAAACACAAATGCATCGCTTGTAAATGATGTCTGAGTGTTGGAGTGTACCCCTGGCTTACTGTAAATGTTTAAAAGAAGAAAATGGTTCTGTCTGCTTTGCTTAAAATAAGGAATTTGACATTTACTTTTGATACTTAAGTATATTTTAGCAATTATATTTACTTTTGATACTTCAGTATATTTAGAACCAAATACTACTTTTTTACTCAAGTAGTATTTTACTGGGTGACTTTCACTTGAGTAACTTTCTATTAAGGTATCTATACTTTTACTCAAGTATGACAATTGGGTACTTTTTCCACCACTGCCCATACAGTGCAACAAAGCATGATTCTGAACTATCCACCCAACATTCAGTTCAACAAAGCATGATTCATGAYGTCTTCCTCAMCAGCTTGTGTGTATATCCCCCTCGAGGATGGCATAACATTTTACTAGACACTCTTATCCAAAGCTACTCCCTGTGGGAATTGAACCCACAACCCTGGCGTTGCAAGCGCCATGCTCTACCAACTGAGCTACACGGGACSATAAGTGTCTGCCCGTACAACTTCACGGTTACCTTCTTCCTTTAGGCGCTCTAGACCAACCCCCATACTCCTCTCTTCACTGTGTGGTCAGGTGAATCACAATCATCCATGTCCCCGTTTCATTCACACTCTACAATAGGCAACTGGTGAGGGATGGGCCTGAAATAAACCCATTCAATCAGTCTCTGTTTATGTACTCGCACTGAACCTAGAAGAACAGTCAATCTGCCTAACTTGATACATGATGTCAGTGTTCTGCCTAGAAGTCAGAGAAAGAAGAATTTCATAAGAAAGAAATGGGTTTTATTGGGAAAACAGCATACCACAGGGGCTATTGATGTGCAACATCGTAAGAACATTTGCCATAAGACCTCATACACATGGGTTATAAGGTATTTAGCTGCATAGCTTATGCCAATTAATGTATCTTATCCCATCTGATTTGAGTTTAGTGCACATGTCCCAAATGGCACCCTATTCCCTATGTAGTGCCCTACTTTTGACCAGGGCCTATAGGGTGCCATTTGAGACACAGCCGGCCACATGCATCAGGCCCTAATGAGAGTGAGGGCTTTACCATAGCCACTGGGAGATCCCTAATGTGTTGCACCCTCTCTGACGGCGAGTCCGTGCCCGCTTAGGAAGGCCACTTAGTTGCTATAGTGATGGAGTATCCATGGCAAACGGGGGAGATCCAGGCATTGGGTAGAAGCCGTTTTACATGGGGGGGGGGGGGGGGGGGCAATACATGAAGTTAAAGGGTGAGGGGAATAAGTGCTAGACTTCCATCAGTGTCCCCACATTAATAAAATGACAAGCTCTTACAGAGGTGAAACAGTCAAACTGGTAGAGGTAAATCAAATCATTTCAGTAACCAAAGAGCATTTCATTAACAAGGTGGATTTGAACAAATATGTTACACAGGCTGAAATGGCCATCTGACCAATTTATTCTTAAAAATCTGAATGTGACATGCTAGCATTCACAGTCATCACAAGCTATTTCTATCAGTCTCTATGGTTTCTTTGGTATACTTATTCAGATCCATTAGCTGACAAACCAACCAACAATACACAAATAAAATAATTACCTAAAAAACTGATATAAAACTATAACTCCCTTTCCGCCGGAGAAAGGCATCTTTATCATGGCATCCCCTCGAATATAGAATATATAAAAAATAAAGTTATGGATGTTTAAAAAAACAATACAATATTAAAAAACAAAAATACATTTCCAGATTTCTAAATCACTTAAACGAAGTGTGAATAGCCAAAACAGTAATTCATTCACGTAAAAAGAAAGCTTCAGGTTATTAGTGGTATGAGTGAAAATAAGTTAAACACATTTGAAGCAAGCAATGGCAGAATGGTCCTGTAATCATTTGGAAAAAATGTGCAAAGACATCATACAAATTCTAGCTTGGCCCCAGATCTGTTTGTGCYATCATGTCAACTCTTTGTAATGTCATGTTTTGCATGACATTGAGTGACAACATAACACAAACAAACTGGCAACCAGGCTAGTGCAATTCTGGTTTCTGAGGTAATCCTTATAGTTTATCAATACTTCAAATATGTTAGAAATAAAAATACAGATGAAATGCAATCATTTCAAATAATTTAAAAATACATATGACGAGTGAGTTATTTCAAAGTATAGAAGTGTTCCAGGTAGCTGATGTTTCGATAAGGAGATAAGAAATTGAATTTCAGGGTCATTAAAATAATAAAATGATTCACATCTTCAAAATGCTTTTCAAATTAATGATCCACTCTCAAATCATTCAGTAACCCACCTTCCACAGGCACAATGTCTTAAAAGTTCTAGGCCAAACACTAGGTCAACATACTGTAGATATCGACCCATCTGTCAATAATAGGGCCCCAGAATGCTTACTAGGATAATCAAGGACAGAGTCCATTCCCTGAATACCAGGCCATAGTCATTGTGYCTGCTTGCCTTGCCATTATTGGGTTGCAGACTTCAGGGGTTGCAGAATTCTCAAAACATTCCAAAAATTCCTAGTTAGGTCWGAAATCCTGCATGAAAGATTTGAGGTTGGATGCTTCTTCCCTGCTGGTTCCAGAAATCMTACAACTGGGATTTCTGGGAAAACCAGGAAATTTGGGGAAAGTTTTGAAACCCTCCTCACAGCCTATGTATGACCAGCCCTAAAAACAGCATTACTAAGTGTCTGAAAAGTAATGCTCTACTTTTGCAGCATTCAGTAACTCTATAAATAATGGCAAAACCTTTTCACAGCTTGACCAACACAACGTAAATTAAAATGGTTTTTAAAATTAAAATTATTTTTTACAATAAGACAGGCTAGCTACATGTACTGTATGTGTATTAAATGCCCCATGCGGACATCATCAAGAATCCATTCCTAATGGAAATAACCGTGCAATTAAGTATAGCTAGCATAAAGCAACCATCACTAGCAGTCTTAACCATAGAAAAAKAATCACTAGAACAGGCTTAGACCAATTCTAGTGACTATATTTCTGCCGTCTTAACATGAGATTGTGGTCTGTATAGACTGAGGTTATTATCAAATGCAGGAAACTACCTCAGCCCAAACTAATCACTGAAKCCAGACTCAGCAACTGATACAAAGCTGGGACTAAGTGTGTGTTAGCTAAGTAGAGGATAAAAGTGCTTCCCTTTGTGCTCCTGTCTCTCTGTTTCTAGATGATAAGAAGACCACTGGCCATGATGAGAGCTTGAACAATGAGGCTACCAACCTGTGAAGCTACACAKGRGTCTGCTGCCAATGGCAGTTATCGTCCATCTCAGATGGTGTGACATGGTAAACACCACGTAGAGAGGAGGAGCAGGGGGGACGAGAGACTAGCACCAGGATGGAGGGAACAGAGGGGAAGGAAAGGCACACAGAGCCTGGCAGCAGTTCTGAGGCTGACATTGTTAAATCAGAGAATCTGACCCTGTAGGGATCTTAGAAGCACACGACTATATTAGAAGGATAAACCAGGTGCGAGGGAACTCCCGAGCCTGCAGTAGCACCAAAACGAGGTCTTCCTGGGGTTAAACCATGAGCTGGTCAGGTGACGAGAGTGTCGAGGTTGTCRTCATCAGCAGGCAAGAAGTCCTGGGTGGTGCGCTGAGCGTTGGACTGCGCCCGTCTGCGAGCCAGCCGGGAGTTGGAGGGGGGCGAGAGCCTCATGGAGGTCACAATGGTGGTGACCACTTCCTCCTGCTCCTCGTCGTGCTGCGACAGCTGGCGGTTGAAGGCGATGGCGTCGGCGGCAAACTGGGTCAGGTCTTTGGTGCTGCTGTTCCTGTAGAGAACGAGCAGACGATCAGTCAGAGATTGATCAAATTATAGATCACACGTTTAGCTCTAGGAGACATACACTCAATTTGTCAGGCACACTCCTAAATCTAATTTTGTTCGATGTTTTCAGGCCTCAAAAATGTCAAGTTGAGGCCATTATGCTACTTTGGAGGTCTGGAAAACAAACTTTGATTTTGAAGTGTAACGTCCCTTCAACGACTGACTTTATTAGCCATCTGTCTGTCATAACAGAAGAAATTWGCTTTAATGTACTGCACATTCTGTGAAATGAGCACTGAGTGGATTACCTTTGGAGGAAGTGTGGGGTTGGGAGACCTCTCTCTGGTGCATTCTAGGGGAAAATAAATAACACATTTAAATAAGATAACAGGAAAACAGAATCCATTTATTTTAATTGTACCCTTTCCTTCACAGATATACAGTTTGGAGGAAATGTAGAGGTGAAAACAAGCCCACTGGTTTCTTGGATGTCAATTTGTAAGTCGCTCTGGATAAGAGCGTCTGCTAAATGACTTAAATGTAAATGTAAATGTAATGTCTCTTTCACACATTCAGCCTTCTTAGACCAGTGTAGAATAGACAAGAAAGACACTTCAGAATATTAACATCCACCGGAACAACATAAAGTACAGACCTGGGTTCATATACTGTTTAGGGTATTTCAATTGATTTCAAAAGTAATTTGGATATTTTTTATTTGAAACACAATTAGTATTGGAATGTATTTGGAAACACTTGTTTAGCAACGACATGTATGTCTTTTTATTTTTTTAATACTCAAATACACAGTATTTATACAAATAATTAAATTCYCATGCATTTGAACCAGGTCTGTTCGGTATTTGAAATTGWRWATWYWCAAATACTTATTTCAAAATACTAGGCTATTTCCAATAGAAGTAGGTGATTCGAGCCACATTATTAGAAAATACTCAGATACACAGAAAATAAGTATTCAATAACAAATAATAGACATGTATTTGAACCCAGGTGTGGTATGTTATGACCATACACCCACACAGTGGACAGAAGGGTTAGGAAATTGACACTCACCCCCTGCACCCAGGAGTGCTGCAGGACCTGGGCAGCACTGAGGCGGAGGGTGGCATCCCGCACCAGCAGCCTGGAGATGAGGTCCTTGGCCTGGGCAGAGATGTGGGCCCAGTCCCTCTCTGGGAACTCATACTGGCCATCCTGGATGTTCTCAAACAGATTCTTCTGCAGGGGTGGGACACAACATATTAAAAAGGAAAATCATGAATAGTGCAATATTTTGGGCATTCACTCATGATATGAATCAGAAAGTTTCTAAAGTGCTTATGAATTATAATGGTTATAACACCAATAAATGCATGKCAGATTTTTWAAAATATATATATATATATWTTTTTTTACAAACGGTCTCGAAGGTCCAGAGTTTGTGTTCCTTCAAGACGGATTAAAAAAAAAAGTGCTGTAGATGTCTAAGGTGAACTGGGGGTTTGAGGAAGACTGGTGATGGCTTGTGTACCTGGCAGGTGCGGCAGGTCTCTCCACGGTCCCAGCCACAGTCAGTCCCACAATGACCAGTGAAGGGGGGGCTGCCACTGAGCAGAATATAGAGGATGACCCCCAGGCTCCAGAGGTCACAACGCTTGTCGTAGAACGATGCCTCGTCTGTGAACACCTCCACCACCTCTGGAGCCATGTACTCTGCCGAGCCACACTGAGTCGGGGAAACCAAACACCGTGAGGACATATGTCAAATCAAATTTGATTTAAAAGTGCATTTAAAATCGCAACACTCTTTACAGTAAAAGTAAAAAATGTGCACTCAGGGACAATTAAGACATTGCCAGACGAACAGACAGACACACAAATATCAGGGTTAGTGGTAGGTTCAGGTTGTGGTATTTACCGGTGTGGTGAGCTCTGGAGTGGTGATCGGAATACAGGCACTGCTCAGCTTCACTCCACTGCCCAAGTCAAAGTCACAGATTTTCACCAGAGACACCTGCAGAGGGAGAGAAAAATAGCAGGCATTCACTAGCTATATCCACAATAACTGTTTGGCAAACATGACATTTTCTACAGAAAACATATGTTGTTGTTCCGTAGCACATTAGGGGAAACAAAGGTTACCTGGTCCGTAGACTCACACAGGATGTTCTCTGGCTTTAGGTCCCGGTGGGCTATACCTGTAGAACAGAGAATGTTCATGAGGAAACAATCACACTGTAATTCTATACAGGCCCAACCCCATGTGCAGGGGTCCTACCTTTGTTGTGGAGGAAGTGGAGAGCTTTGGAGATGTCCCTGACCACACGGCTGGCCTCCAGCTCATCAAAGTGCTTACGGTTCTGGATGTGAGTCAGAATGGAGCCTGTATGGGTAAAGAGGAGAGCTTTCAGGAGCAGAGAGAGGAGAGCTTTCAGGAGCAGAGAGAAGAGCGCTTTCAGGAGCTTTCAAGAGAGCTTTCAGAGAAACACCTAATATTTTCATGTAACCTGGGTCATGTTCATTAGGCCACAAAGCACCACCATGTTTTGCAACAGAAAAGAACATTGTTTTTATTGGACAAGTTCAGTTACAGCAGTATCTCCCCAGTTGACTTTTTTCTTCCATTTTGAGCATAATGAACATGACCCAGCGTCACCCTCACAAAAGTGGGATAATATGATAAAAACAAGAAGACATACCTCCACGCAACTTCTCAAACACCAAGTAGAAGCAGGAGTCATCTTCAAAAAACTGTATTAGTTCCAGAATGTTCCTGAAAATGTTAATAGGAACACAGTGGGTGATTTTTTGTTGTTGTAGTTATCATTTAACGTTCAGAACTTTAACTTTGTAAAGTGAGAGCACACACTTGTTGCCCTGGCACTGGTAAAGGGTCTCCACTTCACGGAAGACTCGGCTGCGACTGTGCCCCGCGTTCTTCTCAATGATCTGAGACAAAMCAAAATGGACACGGGTATCAGTGAGTGAAGAAAGCTTAGTCACAGAACCATGAGCCTGATGTATAAATTTGAAGCACCCAGTTGGCATTTCCACTCACAACAAAATATGTTGATGAGAGGAAGCCCACTGGCCGGCAGTGGGAAAAGATGGAATCAGATGGATTTTGGCCGACGTTCTGCACATTTTCTCATCATTGAAACATTTGATCTCAATACASTTTTCTGTTCCCAAAACTAGAATCTGTTTGGAACAGAGTGGACTAAGTTTTGTAGACTTTACCCTTTGCCAAAGTTTCTAAAAATGACGTTGTCTAGGAGTCCAAGGGCAAATTGAGCTATTGCACAAGCGCACTTCACAGGCGTTCCCTAACGGAAATATGCAACTACATGCTAGAACGCACCAATAGGATCTCATTAGCTTGTGCTCTGCCTACCTCCTTGCTAGTTCTGCCCACTATGATTAACTTGCTCCCAGTGGAAACGGCAGGCTGTGGGTCTATCTTGGATTAGTTATAAAAAATCTTTGGCTTAGTGGGTGGTATACGTGCACATCCATAAAAAAAAATGTCCCAGGTGCTGGATCAGAGAGGACAATGTAGAACAAAAAGCGAATCTGCACACTGGTATAACGCTTAACTGTTTAATAGGACAACGTTTGGACCACAAACTGGGTAAAGAAAACACTGTTTGGGTTCGAAACAGCATCAGTTAGYGACTAATTATACTTTAACCACCCTGGAATGACAATAAAAGCTTTGCGTGTGATGTATGACATTCATCACAAGTCCCATATGTCCTCTACGCACCCTGGTCAAAAGTAGTGCCCTAAATAGGGAACCGTTTCATATGGATTAACTATGTGCCAATCTGACTCACCTTCACAGCATATTCATTCCCATTCTGAAGACTGATGCATCCTTGGACCTTTGCATATGCACCCTGACCCAGCAGTTCATCTGTCAGTTTGTACAGGTCTGGAGAAAAGAAAAGCGCACAAAAGCCTGTCTCTGGTATCTATGGTGTGGGTGCATTTATTAAAACCCTAGATTTTGAATGACATGAGYGATTGGATATTTGACATGCTTGTCTGATTTATGTGCAACATGATTACCGCTGAAGTTTCCTGTAAAGCTGTCTGTTGCTCTTGACCTCCTTTTCTTCTTCTTTGGTTTGGCTGAGTTTGGAATGCTTACTGGCTGGGTGGCTTCCATTGGGTTGGCTGAGTCTGGGACGCTTACTGGCTGGCTAGCTTCCACCTCTGTATAAACAAGTCGACTGTTAATTCACGTCAACCACAGTTACGTTGTAAAATATTGCTTGAATCGCAAAGTGTTTGCAACGTGCATATTGACTAACATCTATTGACTATGTGCCAATCAACAAAAACACATGTTTTCTTAAATTGTGAATGATTGTTTAAAACTGTGATACATTGATAGATCCTTGAATGGATTAACTACGTGCCAATGTGACAGCAAAGAAATTATTGCTTAAAGCGTAGTGTGTGCAATGTGTATACTGACTAACATGTAGGACTTCTATGTGCCAATGTGATAGCAAAGCAGACAGTGAGAAGCTGGTTGTGGAGCTGGGTCAGTATCCACAAAGCATCGGAGTAGAAGTGCTGATCTAAGATCGGTCCATATAATCTAAAAGGCAAAACTGATCCTGGATCAGCACTGCTACTCTGAGATGCTTTGTTGATATGGCCCTGGTCAGAGGCCTGGGGTGCAGTACCGGGAGGGCCCTTTGAGAGGCGCTGTCTCTCCTCTGTGGCAGTGGGGGGCACCACAGTCTGCTGTACCCCACAGCTGTCCCCTACCGGGCCAAAGGCCAGAGAGTTACTCTGTAACAGAGAGAGAGAGAGAGTGGGAGGGAAAGTGTGAAAGTGAGAGCAGAGCCAGAGCCAGAGAGATCAGGTGGTGGAGAGGGACAGAAAGAACAAGAAGAAGCACAGTGTGTCACTTTTGTTCTTAAAGTACCAGTGCAGTCCTAAACTACATTCAAATCTACTGATATGGCATATTCTAGATAAAATAGCAATACAGTATAATTAGAACCAAGCTCCTGGTTTAAAACATGGTTATCTTCCCCTGTGGCAGCCTGCAAATAGGGTACACTGATATGCAAGCACAAACGGGGAAAGCTTACAAAAACCTTATCTCCCCCTGGATATTCCCAAACACACTTTCACATCCAGTGATAGCATAGGCATATTTGTATTACTCATTGAAAATGATGCAACATATCCAGTTTAACCTCAAAATAAGCATAATTACTGGCAGTCTGTTACTACTAGAAGCTACTCTTATCTGATCAACAGGAAAGGTTAAGGGAAGTAACAAGTGTGACAAAACCAGAAGCTATGACAAGTTTGTAAAATAGCTAACGTTAGTTAGCTAGCTATTTCTGACAGCAATATTGAGTTACCTGGAGAGAGTGCTGAAAGGCTTGCAACTCTGCCACCCTGCTCTGCCTCACCATATCTGCCAACTGAAAAATAATGAAACATTTCAGATAGCTAGCACGTTTTCGAGTAGCGAGCTAGTACAGTAAAGTAATGTTGGCAGGGGCAGAAACAGGGAGAGTATTCAAAGTTACACTAAGGAATTCCATCAGTGATGATGTAAGATGTTTTCACTTGAACAAACATTCCAGAACTGGTTTTACCTTTCCTTACACACATATACAGAGCTGTTTTTGTAATGTTGGTGTTATTCTGCTAACTGTAGACTATGTCAAACCTATCTGGATAATTGGGTGAGTTATTGAGTCATTCTAGAAAACTCAGCTCCAAATATGCCGGTGAAAGCAGCCACGACTTGGTCGTGCCAGACTGGAGGCGGCAAAAATACAGCTAGTTAGCTAACGTTAGTTCAAACAAACAGGCAGCAAAAGTAGGCTATGCAATCACACACATTAGCTAGCTAACTATAGTAAAGATACTCGTAAGGTTATAAGAGGTCGGCCTTATTAGTTGTCTAGTTAGCTAGCAAACCATATATCAGCTCAGAGTCATAACGATGTTCTGAAAATAATTATATCAGATGAGTTTATGAAAAGCCAAAGCAAATACATTTGCGCTAGCTAGCTACAGTACATAGTTAACTAGCAAGCTGGATAACGTTAACTATTTTAAGTTGGCTAGTTACTATGTCACCTAATCCGTCTTGCTAATGACGTTATGAATTACTGATGATATATTTAAAAAATCTATCTCACCTGGAGTCTGTGTCCAAATACGCCGAAATCCTCCTCCAGAGCCTCGGTCATCCTCTGGATTTTGCGGTGGGTCAGGGTGGACAACAGAGTGAAATCCAGTTAGTGACGTAAGGCGGTAAACGCAGAGCTCCCGCCTCTTGCATGTCCTGTAGTTTATTCATTGGACGAAAARAATAAGCCACTAGGACGTCAGGTATTGCAAAACAACTTCCCCTATTTCATAATAGGGAATTTCTGGTGTATGACAGCACCCTCATTCATAGAAAATATACAAGGTAGGTTAAATTATAGTCTAGGGCGTCCTATTTAAGTTAAATAAAGGTTAAATAAAATATATTTGTAGTGCAAGTTATATTAATGAGWCATGAGTATTTTAAGATGAATCATTTTCCTCAAAAATGAACACAATTAACTCAACAGGAGAGGCCAGGAAGGGTAAAAGAGGCTCTTAATACTTGGAAATTGAATCAGTTACACATCAGATCAGTCTCACAGAGTAAGGTTTAAACTGGTTTTGTGTAAATTAAAATGAAGTCAGTAATTCACAGTATGAGTCCATACTTGTCATTCTGTACATCCCTGGACACATCACACAATGTATGTTTTTTAAGTTGTCTGGCTAGGACACATTCAACACATATTTGTCACAAAAATGCAAAACACTGGAGACAGGTCTTGTGTTGTGACCATAGAGAATGATAGAGGCCTCTAGTGGCCAAAAGGCCGTATTAGCATGGGCAGCTCCATTGAGAGCTTCCAACATTTTAATGGACTTCCAACTTCATTGGTGGACTTCCAACTTCATTGGTTGATCCCTCCTGGTGACCCTGTTGGAGTTATGTCCAATCAGGTCATCAGGAGGAATCACCCAATTGCGAAGAAGAAAATGTACTACTTCAAAATGGAGATGCCCATGCTGTCACAGACTCTATAATTGCACAGATACAAAGATGAGTCCTCTATCTATCTCTATGGTTGTGACCTTCCATCCATTACAGAATGTCTCAAACACCTCAAAGCCGCAAACATGTCCAAAGTTGATGATGTCAAAACTATACATGCTTAATAAAACAGAGCTAGAATAGTTATTACTAAAAATGACTAAAATTACAATAAAGCTCAGAAGACTGGAGTGCTACATCATGTCACAGCACTATAGGAAGCAGAACAGTCCTTTTTCATAAAACATATAGACTATTGGCTGAAAATGTCACTTTATGAACAAACGTTGTAATGCTTGGGATGGATAACACTTWAGTTCTTCAAATCCACTCAAAATCCATTCCTTTAGTTTGACTGTATTGAAGCTGTGGGTCTCTTGAAGGCCACAGGGAATGCTGAAATGATGTAAACTCCATTTTCCAAGTGGTTTAGTTACAGATCTTCTCTGTCATTGCCCTCTGAGGGTAGAGAAGAGAGAGTAGAGTTGGGGGATTAACATGATATTGACAAATAATTGCATTATATGCCTACCTTGCTGCAAAAACAAGACATAGGAATGGTTATTACAAAGCTTTCTCATTGAACAGGCCTACGATTAAAGGGCCATCTGGAAAAAAACAAAAACAAAGCGTTCACTCGTCCCTGTTTTGGTAAGACATATTCTCCAAGAATCACTGTCTATCATGAAGTCCAAAAATGGATGTACCAATCCCAGATTGCCCTGTTAATTTGAGGTGACAGACAGAACTACATGCCTATGCTGACATGCTGTATGATGATGCTAAAATCACTTCCTAACGGATAGGCTAAAGCCATAATCTGAGGAGAACTCATTCGGCTGTTTCCACTCGCAAAACAGATGACTTATAGTCAACCAAAAGCAGACAAGCTAAATGCTCAATCCATCACACTGTCTTATGTTAACAAGGTTGATTTCTCCTCATATTGCATTGTTGACATAATGTCTCATTGTTATTTATAAGTAGAATCTGTACTTCATAATGATGATAACAGAGGACTTTTATTGTATACCTCAGAGCTCCTACCTTCATCGGTTCAGATGTAATGAAGTGCTGCACTAAAGAAAACAACTTGAAAGTGACATCATTCTTATGTATGGCTGACTAGACTGCAATTTCACTTATAATGGTTATATTAACCAAACCAGACTTTAAATTTTTTAAATTTGGGAAATAAGTAGTGCATCACTAATTCCAATGACTGTGGCAAAGGGAACAATTAAAGACAAACAGCTATTATATACTTATCTTATACTAGACTGTGATTTAGTCATTATGTTCTATGCCCAGAGAGTGATTGTGTAKAATCGCCCAGGTTGTGGTTTGAGCAGACACACTTGTGGTGTGAAATAACGGTGACAATCCACTGCTTCTGTTTTATGACAGTAAAGCTCCTCCTTCATTGAACTACAGCAAAATTAGACCATCTAAGTCTGAATGACTGCACTACAGTATGTGAAGGATATTCCTTCATAAATGAATATCCAGACACCCCCTGCACTACACTGCATTCGGAAAGTATTCAGACACCTTCCCTTATTCCACATTTGGTTATGTTACAGCCTCATTCTAAAATGTATTAAATATTTTTTTTGAATATACAGTGATCCCTCGCCACTTCGCGGTTCACTTATCGCGGATTCGCTATTTCGCGGATTTTCATAATGCATTTTTTTTTTTTTTTTGGTGCATTGTGCTCTGCATTCTGATTCGCTAAAAACTCACTCCCGCTTCTTGTATCAAAACATGCTACGAATTGTGCTATCATTTTGTCGTCTCGTGCAGTTATGTGTACGTACATAAAACAGCTTGGCAAATTTACATTAAGTTGGCCAAATTATCTTGTAATTTCGAACATCTCCTAAACCCATAATGTCGACGAAACGGCCTACACGTGAGTCACTGTATTTGTATACATGTAATAGTTGCTAATTGTAAAAAAAAAAAAAGTTTTCTATTTCGCGGATTTCACTTATCGCGGGTCATTTTCGGAACGTAACCCCCGCGATAAACGAGGGATTACTGTATATATGAAATACCTTTTTTACATAAGTATTCAGACCATTTGCTATGAGACACCAAATTGAGCTCAGGTGCATCCTGTTTCCATTGATCATCCTTGAGATGTTTCCTCAACTTGATTGGAGTCCACCTGTGGTAAATTCTATARATTGCAAATGCTTTGGAAAGGCACACACCTCTCTATATAAGGTCCCACAGTTGACAGTTCTTGTCAGAGTAAAAACCAAGCAATGAGCTCGAAGGAGTTGGTCGTAGAGCACCGAGACAGGATTGTGTCAAGGCACAGATCTGGGAAAGGATACCAAAATATTTCTGCAGCATTGAAGGTCCCCAAGAACACAGTGGCCTCCATCATTCTTAAATGGAAGAAGTTTGGAACCACCAAGACTCTTCCTAGAGCTGGCCGCCCGGCCAAACTGAGCAATCAGGGGAGAAGGGCCTTGGACAGGGAGGTGACCAAGAACCCGATGGTCACTCTGGCAGAGCTCCAGAGATCCTCCGTGGGGATGGGAGAACCTTCCAGAAGGACAACCATCTCTGCAGCACTTCACCAATCAGGTCTTTATGGTAGACAGGCCAGACGGAATCCACTCCTCAGTAAAAGGCACATGACAGCCCGCTTGGAGTTTGCCTAAAGGCACCTAGAGGACTCTCAGACCATGAGAAACAAGATTCTCTGGTCTGATGAAACCAAGATTGAACTCTTTGACCTGAATGCCAAGTGTCATGTCTGGAGAAACCTGGCACCATCCCTACAATGAAACATGGTGGTGGCAGCATCATGCTGTGGGGATGTTTTTCAGCGGAAGGGACTGGAAGACTAGTCAGGATCGAGGGAAAGATGAACGTTGCAAAGTACAGAGAGAGATCCTTCATGAAAACCTGCTCCAGAGCACCCAGGACCTCAGAATAGGGTGAAGGTTCACCTTCCAACAGGACAACAACCCTAAGCACACAGCCACGACAACGGAGGAGTGGCTGCGGGACAAGTCTCTGAATGTCCTTGAGTGACCCAGCCAGAGCCCGGACTTGAACCCGATCTAACATCTCTGGAGAGACCTGAAAATAGCTGTGCAGTGACACTCCCCATCCAACCTGACAGAGCTTGAGAGGATCTGCAGAGAAGAATGGAAGAAACTCCCCAAATACAGGTGTACCAAGCTTTTAACGTCATACCCAAGAAGACTCGAGGCTGTAATCGCTGCCAAAGGTGCTTCAACAAAGTACTGAGTATATGAATACTTATGTAAATGTAATATTTCAGTGTTTTATTTTTTATACATTTACAAACATTCCGACAACCTGTTTTTGCTTTGACATTATGGGGTATTTTGTGTAGATTGATGAGGAAAAATAAAAATGTAATCCATTTTAGAATAAGGCTGCAACGTAACAAAATGTGGAAAAAGGGGTCTGAATACTTGTAAGTATATTAATAAAAACCTCCCATCCAAGTGTAACAGAGTTAATATCGTAAGCTCACCCCTAGGGTTGCAAAATTCAGGTGACTTTCACCAAATTTGCTGGTTTTCCAGAAATCCTGGATGGAGGAATCTTCCAACCAGGATTTGAGGAAAAAAAAAGGGAATTTTGGGAAAGTTACCGAAATGTGCAACCCTACTCACCACCACACCTCTCTCACCAGGGGCTCCAGTTCTGAGTGCTCGATGAGGCTGAACTCAGAGATGAAGTAGTAGTAGTGTTTGTAACAGGTATTGATGTGAGCCTCGGCGCCCATGCTGCAGATGCTGTCAAAGTGGTGGATGTAGACGTGCACAAAGACCCGGAAAAGACGGCTCAGAATCTTCTTACACACCTGCTGGAAGTTCTTAGGGAAAGGAACACCTACAACAAGAAGGATAGAGCAGTCAATGAGGAGGAACACTGGACAGTTAGTTCCCTTATAATTAAGCATTGAGCCTTTGCAACCACATTCAATTCCTTTTAGAGACCATCCCTGGATACATTAATGAAAACCCGTTTGTAACTTTCACAATATCATTATGTTCCATAATTATGTTCTATTATTTTTCGGTAATTGCTTCTTTTTTTWAAACTAGGATTAAAACACAAATCACATGAGTTTCCATTGAAGATCATTTAAACCCACACACTGGACATCAGTATCCATTACATCAGGTATTCCCAAACTAGGGTACGCGCAATACCGTCAGGGGTACGTCAAACAAAAATGTCATTCACATTTTTTTTTTTAAACAATAGTAAATTTTCACATTTTCAAACCCTGGATGGAGGAATCTGGGGAAAGTTACTGAAATGTGCAACCCTTTGGGGCTATACATTTGGGTGAGTTTTTTYCCCCCTCGCCTGAGTAGCCTCATTTCACTGCCAATTTAAAAAAATTAAACCATCTAGTTTTCAGCAAAATAACTACACAATGTCAAATACAGGTAGCCTAGTCAAATAATTAACATCCAGTCACATTAACATTGCTCTCTCGCAGGAATTCCACTAACGTTCCATATGTAGCTGCTGCTCATTCAGTTTGCTCGGAAATTGATAAATGGTTAAAAAAAGTAAGGCCCGCGTCCATAGAGACACATACAGTACCAGCTCTACTGGTAGTACTGCTACTACCAGCAGTACGACACCTGCACCTGTCGACGACACAAGTTATTCTGCTTCCACGAGCACATCCAATGCTAGCATCAGTAACTACATTTGTTGTTAGCCCAGCTAGTATGGACACTGACAGTTGTGAATCTGATGCAGCCGTAGAGCTACTGCCCCCCTACCCGGAAAAGCACCGAACAACAAACAGGGACGCTGGACCATCGAAGAGGCGCAAATATGATGAGAACTACATTGATTTGGGGTTCACATATATTGGGAGTAGTGCCTTTCCTCAGCCACAGTGTGCTATATGTGCAAAAGTACTATCTCACAACTCGATGAAACCTTCACTCTTCCGCAGACATTTAGAAACAAAACATGCCAATTTGAAAATTAAGCCACAGGACTTTTTTAAGCAAAAATTAAGACGACTTTCGAGTAGTAAGACATGTATAAAAGCAACAGATACCATTAATAAGAAGGGTCTATAAGCGCCTTATATGGTGAGCTACTGAGTGGCTAGGACAGGCAAGCCTTATACTATTGTGGAGGACTTAATTCTTCCTGCTGGGACAATGCTGGGGAAAAGGCCCAAAAAACTATACAGACAATGCCTTCATCAAACAACACGGTTTCACGACGCATCAATGACATGGCAGGAGATGTTTTGAAACAATTACTGCTTCGCATACAAGTCAGTGAATTCTAAGCTTTACAGCTGGATGAGTCAACAGACGTGGTGGGCCTGGCACAGCTCCTTGTATATGTCCGTTACGTTTATGGGGGGTCAATTAAGGAAGACATCCTCTTCTGCAAACCACTGGAAACCAGGACAACAGGAGAGGATATTTTTAAAGTACTGGACAACTTTGTGACATCAAATGGAATTTGTTGGTCAAGATGTGTTGGTATCTGTACTGATGGCGCAAAAGCCATTGTCATGATGTTGCCTGCTTGGGTACTGCAAACCCCATCCCCCTCTCCCTGCCTCTCCCTTTCCACCACAACCCATGCGGTGATCACAGAGAGATGTCGTAAATTCCTGAGAATCTCCCCACCACAAACAGTATTAAGACAGAGKGTAAACTTTCAGGACAAAGGAATTCTCTTCCACCTCACAGAACTTGAGGTACGAACAGATTTCATATTCCTGCAAAAGTATAAAGATCGGTGGAAGAGTCCAGCTATTAACATGTCCATTTGTCCCCATGTGGGAAACTCAGGAGAGACGGGTTGACCACATTACCATACCGCTGTTTATATAATAACCTCAGATATGAGGTTTACACCTGTTTGTTGTATAAAATGAATGAGTGAGTATGATACTGTTTGTATAATTGTGTAATATGATTTTGGACTGTTTAATTAAGAAAAATACAAATACCTTTTTGATTTGAACTAAATCCAAGGACCGCCCTGAGCCCAGTATGGGTCAGAGACCATGGGACCACCCCTCTCTGCTATCTGAATAAAACCCAACTCCTAAGAAATTACCATTAAGACCATGTTTCTCTCAATCACGAGAGGACAAAGGTTGCAGACCAGCTTACCTCGATAACGAGAGGGCCAAGGTTTGAGACCAGACTGCTGAATCTTTTAACCATCCCACGTGGTTAAAACTCTTATACGAATCATAACAAGTCTTTGATATTGACTTCTAGTCTGCAGCTAGGAATTCGGTATCATTGAACGCGAAGAAAGACAACCGCTGAAACAATCATTCTATAACGAATGTCCCTCTGAACAATCCACAATAGCCAAGACAGAGACCGACGAATCTCCAACAGAAACTAACTTCACTCCAACAGAAACTAACTTCTCTCCAACGACCAAGACACACACACACACTGAACGTAACTATATATATATTGATTGCAATTGTTCCCGAATGAGTGAGCGTTCATGTGTAAGGATTAGCATGTCAATTGTTATAATTATGGACTCTGTAGTGAATTCTTAGTCGAACGCCATTTTCCCTTTGTCTAACAGCCGCCATGCCGGTTCAGCCCACTAGGGCATATTGCACCCATCATTTCATGTAACTATTTTAAGTTTGTTGTTTGTTTATGCATTTCTGTGAATTAATTAGTTAGTAATAAATAAATGATTTAAGACAATTGATGTATGGATGACTCATAGTGAAGACTGGGTTCGTGCAGATCAGCGATTTACGACGTTTGGAATGAGACTGACGTAAGGTAGAGTAAATAAATCATTAATTAGAAGACAATTGATCAGATATGAAAATATCTGAAAGGTTATATTGGGAAATTATAACTTTGTAATCTAATAACTTTCCCTGGTGCCCTCGAATTCATAGTTAATTAATTACGTTATTACTCAAGTGATCGCGTAATCCCTAATTATAGGAATCTATGATAAAAACTATAAGTCTTCAATTTAAAAATAGCAAAGACACGACACCATGACAGGGAGACATAGTGGAGTGGTAACGCGCATACAAGCATTTGCTCCCGACGCCACTTGGGTACACTGCAGYATCCCCCGAGAGGCTCTTGCTGGCAAGGGAATGCCTGACAACTTGAAAGCCGTTTTGGACACAACAGTGAAAATGGTTAACTTTGTTAACCTTTACCTCATACCCATCCTGGATCCGGGAGCATCCTCATCAAAAAAGCTGACTAGCATAGCCTAGCCTAACGGGACAGGGATATAGCAAGGCCCCTGAACTCTCGTGTATTTTCTGCACTATGCAATGATATAGGCTGCGACCATGTAACGCTTTTACAACATACAGAAAGAAGTGCAYTGGTTATCAAGGGGCAAAGTAATTGACACGTTTTTTTAATTGAGAGAGGAGCTTAAAGTTTCCTTTACTGACCATCATTTTAACTTGTCTGACCGCTTGCATGATGACAAGTTTTTCACACGTCTGGCCTATCTGGCTGATGTTCTCGTCTGAATGATCTGAATCTAAGATTACAGGGACTCTCCGCAACTATATTCAATGTGCGGGACAAAATTGAGGATATGATTAAGAAGTTGGAGCTCTTCTCTGTCTGCATTAACAAGGACCACAGATAGGTCTTCCCATCATTGTATGATTTTTTGTGTGCAAATTAACTCAAGCTTACGGACAATGTCAAATGTGATATAGCGATGCACCTGAGTGAGTTGGGTGCGCAATTACACAGGCATTTTCCTGAAATGGATAACACAAACAACTGGATTTGTTATCCCTTTCATGCCCTACTTCCAGTCCACTTACCAATATCTGAACAAGAGAGCCTCATCGAAATAGCAACAAGCAGTTCTGTGAAAATTTAATCAAAAGCCACTGCCAGATTTCTGGATTGGGCTGCGCTCAGAGTATCCTCTCGCTGTAAAGACACTGATGCCCTTTGCAACCACGTACCTATGTGAGAGTGGATTCTCGGCCCTCACTAGCATGAAAACTAAATACAAGCACAGACTGTGTGTGGAAAATGATTTAAGACTGAGACTCTCCCCAATACAACCCAACACTGCAGAGTTATGTGCATCCTTTCAAGCACACCTTTCTCATTAACCTGTGGTGAGTTATTCACAATTTTTTATGAACAATAAGGTTTTATATGTAAGATGGTTATATAAAGAGCAAAATTATTGAATATTATAATATTATTATTTGTGCCCTGGTCCTATAAGAGTCACTTCCCACGAGCCGGGTTGTGACAAAAACTCACACTCACTCTTATGTTTAATAAATGTATCGTATAGTGTGTGTGTGGCAGGCTGACTCTGGTGCTAGAGGGGGTACGCAGCTGGAGGTTTGAAGGGGAACCACTGCATTAGATAATCTCCCTCCCCAAACAGAGGTTGATGACAACCCTTTAACAATGAACAATAGACTCAGAGTACCCCATTCAATTTCTTCTAAATGCCACCCTCATTGTATAATTAACCTATCCTTGAACCTTTCTAGATACATTAAAGGTATTGTCAGAGAAGGTGGAGTATGATGCAACATCACAGATGCATTCACTATCATCCACATCAAAGAGCTTTCATTTTAATTACTGCTGTAAAATGTTCTGTACATTGACTTTCTATAGGACCATTACAACTGAGAATGTCTCCTGAACATCAATATACTTTTGCACCCTGAAGCACCATTATATAGCTAGTAGCTTCCATGGTCACACACCCCATAGATTCAACTCTAACTTCAAAGACAGTCCCCCTACAGAGGAGTCCCTCAGGGTTTAGTATGAGGTCCTCACACACCTACTCTTGTGGGGAAGATGTCCTCATTGTTGATGTTGGTCTCAATCCAGTCCATCAGCAGGTTCATGTACTTCAAGGCAGGCAGCTTGGTGGGCTTCTTGTAGTCGTCTCCGTCCTGCCACCGGTACTCATAGCGCAGGCCCCCAGACATGATGGGGCAGGTGCGCTCGGTGCAGAACTCGCTGACCGTGCCGTAGATTAGGTTGATGCGGTTGAAGAAGTCCACCACATGCACGGCGATCCAGTCATTGATGTTCTCTCCTTCAGGAAGCTGGACCACTTTCCTCAGGTCCAGGCCGGACTTCAGAGAGGCCTGGGCCTTCTTGTATAGTTCAAAGCGCTGGGTCCCAGGCTCGAAGCGCTTCCGAGGCCTGAACGTTTTGTCTTTGCTGAAGACTTGTCCGAGACAGAGCGCCATTGTCTTAATGGTGGACTCTATGTTGATGTGTGGGCCTAATGGACAGTGTGTGTGTGTGTGTGTGTGTGGGGCGGGGGGAGGGGGTTCCTGAGAGGTGATTGGACAGGTTTCACGAACATAAGTTTGTTCAGGTTAAGGTGTTCTCTGAGGAGTTCTGAGGGCAGTGACCTCTACATTGGGGACGGTTGGGAATGCAGGGACATTTCTCTGAAAAATAGAGAAAACAACAAGAAAGGTCATGAGAAGTTAGAAAGGCTTCTACCCCCATTATATCATGCCTGCAAACAAAGTACCACAATACTATCATGCCTGCAAATTAGGCAACATGATAGAAATCAGCAAACTAAATCAGCAAATAATAAACAGTATTGTCAGCTTGTTTACAAAGGAAATAGCTTGAAGGACTTGATAGGCAAAGCATGTTGTGATTGTGGAACTGCTCTGAATATAAAATATGACCCCAAATATGAGGACAAACCAACAGTGGAGTGTACAAGAATCCATTTGCGGCATTCATTTCTGGTGGCTGCTATGTAAAATAAGTTGAAGGTTACAATACTGACAACCATCTGGCCCTTGAAATAGGTCCTTTTATGTATGTATGCATGTATGTATGTACAGTTGAAGTCAGTAGTTTACATACACTTACGTTGGAGTCATCAAAACTCATTTTTCAACCACTCCACAAATTTCTTGTTAGCAAACTATATTTTTGGCAAGTCGATTAGGACATCTATWTTGTGCATGACACAAGTCATTTTTCCAACAATTGTTTACAGACAGATGTTTTCACTTATAATTCACTGTATCACAATTCCAGTGGGTCAGAAGTGTACATACACTAAGTTGACGGTTGGAGACAGAAAGCGTCTCCTTCCTGAGTGGTATGACGGCTGCGTGGTCCCATGGTGTTTATACTTGCGTACTATTTTTTGTACAGATGAACGTGGTACCTTCAGGCGTTTGAAAATTGCTCCCAAGGATGAACCAGACTTGTGGAGGTCTACAATTTTTTTCTGAGGGCTTGGCTGATTTTAATTTTTTTTCCCATGATGTCAAGCAAAGAGGCACTGAGTTTGAAGGTAGGCCTTGAAATACATCCACAGGTACACCTCCAATTGACTCAAATGATGTCAATTAGCCTATCAGAAGCTTCTAAAGCCATTGACATAATTTTCCGGTAAATTTTTCAAAGCTTTTTAAAAGCACAGTCAGACTTAGTGTATGTAAAACTCTGACCCACTGAGAATTGTGATTCAGTGAATTATAAGTGAAATAATCCGTCTGTAAATAATTGTTGGAAAAATGACTTGTGTCATGCAAAAAGTAGATGTCCTAACCGACTGCCGAAACTATAGTTTGTTAACAATAAACTTGTGGAGGTGGTTGAAAAACGAGTTTTAATGACTCCAACCTAAGTGTATGTAAACTTCCGACTTATTATAGGGCTGTGGTCAAAAGTTATGTATGTACAGTGGGGCAAAAAAGTATTTAGTCAGCCACCAATTGTGCAAGTTCTCCCACTTAAAAAGATGAGAGAGGCCCTGTAATTTAATCATATGTACACTTCAACTATGACAGACAAAATGAGAAAAAAAATCCAGAAAATCACATTCTAGGATTTTTAAGGAATTTATTTGCAAATTATGGTGGAAAATAAGTATTTGGTCACCTACAAACAAGCAAGATTCTGGCTCTCACAGACCTGTAACTTCTTCTTTAAGAGGCTCCTCTGTCCTCCACTCGTTACCTGTATTAATGGCACCTGTTTGAACTTGTTATCAGGTATAAAAAGACACCTGTCCACAACTCAAACAGTCACACTCCAAATCACTATGGCCAAGACCAAAGAGCTGTCAAAGGACACCAGAAACAAAATTGTAGACCTGCACCAGGCTGGGAAGACTGAATCTGCAATAGGTAAGCAGCTTGGTTTGAAGAAATCAACTGTGGGAGCAATTAGATAAGGAAATGGAAGACATACAAGACACACTGATAATCTCCCTCGATCTGGGGCTCCACGCAAGATCTCACCCCGTGGGGTCAAAATGATCACAAGAACGGTGAGCAAAAATCCCAAACCACACGGGGGGACTAGTGAATGACCTGGCAGAGAGCTGGGACAAAGTAACAAAGCCTACCATCAGTAACACACTACGCCGCCAGGGACTCAAAATCCTGCAGTGCCAGACTGTCCCCTGCTTAAGCCAGTACAAGTCCAGGCCCGTCTGAAGTTTGCTAGAGAGGCATTTGGATGATCCAAAAGAAGATTGGGAAGAATGTCATATGGTCAGAGAAACCAAAATAAACTTTTTGGTAAAAACTCAACTCGTCGTGTTTGGAGGACAAAGAATGCTGAGTTGCATCCAAAGAACACCATACCTACGTGAAGCATGGGGGTGGAAACATCATGCTTTGGGGCTGTTTTTCTGCAAAGGGACCAGGACAACTGATCCGTGTAAAGGAAAGAATGAATGGGGCCATGTATCGTGAGATTTTGAGTGAAAACCTCCTTCCATCAGCAAGGGCATTGAAGATGAAACGTGGCTGGGCTTCCAGCCATGAACATGATCCCAAACACACCGCCGGGCAACGAAGGAGTGGCTTCGTAAGAAGCATTTCAAGGTCCTGAGAGGCCTAGCCAGTCTCCAGATCTCAACCCCATAGAAAATCTTTGGAGGGAGTTGAAAGTACGTGTTTCCCAGCAACAGCCCAAACATCACTGCTCTAGAGGAGATCTGCATGGAGGAATGGGCCAAAATACCAGCAACAGTGTGTGAAAACCTTGTGAAGACTTACAGAAAACGTTTGACCTCTGTCATTGCCAACAAAGGGTATATAACAAAGTATTGAGATAAACTTTTGTATTGACCAAATACCTATTTCCCACCATAATTTGCAAATAAAATCATTAAAAATCCTAAATGTGATTTTCTGGATTTTTTTCCCTCATTTTGTCTGTCATAGTTGAAGTGTACCTATGATGAAAATTACAGGCCTCTCTCAATGTTTAAGTGGGAGAACTTGCACAATTGGTGGCTGACTAAATACTTTTTTGCCCCACTGTATATTATTTTACTGCTCTAGGGATGTAATTATAGTTTGGATAATCTTATTTACTATTATGTATTGATTTTTACYTTTTTTTCCCACTCTTAATGTGATACGCAAAGCAGAGAACACCAGAAGAATGATAATTTAATTACCATAGTGAATTATTGTAATGTTTGTTTATGTGCCAATTAATCCCATAAGGGATGGGTTGCCAACTGGTGATTTGACACAAAAATAACATTTAATTAATTTCATTGATTCCAGCATGATCTAATACTGAAATCCGACCAGAGGGATATAATCAAGGGTATTTGACTGAATTAATGGCATGGTGAACTTCACTAAGACATTTTGGGTAGTACTGGGAAGTCAGCTGTTGTTTAAGTAATCTGTACGTGAGACATTCAGACGTATCTTCTATCCACACGCTCAACAGAAACATTTACTCTAACTGGCCATATGACTCCAATGGAGAAAATCAATTCAAATGCAGCACCTTGAGTTGTTTAGCACCTTTACTATTGACATGATACCTGATCTGCACCTTTTATACCTGCTGTAAACTGTGTACGTGACAAATAAAATGTGATTTGATACAATATTGACAGAGGTGGAACATGGACAAATTGACTGA
Organism: Salvelinus sp. IW2-2015; assembly: GCF_002910315.2. Lineage (NCBI taxonomy): Eukaryota > Metazoa > Chordata > Actinopteri > Salmoniformes > Salmonidae > Salvelinus > Salvelinus sp. IW2-2015. The sequence goes on along the minus strand of NC_036866.1, from coordinate 4,684,701 downwards.
GGATGTTATGGAGAAAGCTGCTCGGCTGGCTGTAGGGATGAACAGACCGGAACACAGTATACATACTGCAACAGTCTCAGAGACATCATTTTKCAGTGTCCTGGGCTGATTAAGGATCAAACAGCCTGAATGGGTTTGACATTTTCCTTTCAGACAGTCAATGTTACACAGAGGGAAAGTCATCATCATCTGGTCATCTGGGGGTCAATGGGATGAAAAGTGGGTCCTCCAGACCTGCCTGTTTATTACACTAAATTACTTGTTGATCATTAAGGTTAATATCAGTATTGGAATCTCAGTATGATAGGCCAAACGGCAGACTAAAAAGGAGGGAGGAAAAAGGTAAGGGGAGTAATTTAGAGGATGAGTCATCAGTATCAATCATGTCCGCCATAGAGAAGAGTGGTGTGGTGTGTTAATAGTCCTGAACTGACTGTGGATSAGATCTTACGGAGAACTCTCAAACAAAACACAGCAACTCTGCCTTTCTGAATTATAGAAGGAGTTCAGTGCAGGTCAGTGGTAGCCYACTGWGTATCTAGCTTCTTGGCTCCATGGTTTAGAAGGTTTACTTTTCTTTACTGAGTTAGTTTCCATGACGGAGTTTCATGCGGAGAGCTCTGAGAAGTCAAGCCAAAATTACAGCTCTCAAGAAGTCATACAGATATGGTTTCAAAASGCATACTGAATAAAATACAAACAGTGTGATGTTCTAGAATAGTTTTGAATCTGCTGTTGCTCCTTTCATCCATTCTAAATGACAATGTCTGGTGGTGATGTGACTATATCCGCATTTATGTCYCACGTCCCGTTTCACACAGCAGCTCTCAACACTTCCTGAGTTTGTTATTGTGCAGCTTGTGTGGTTAAACTGAGCACCAGTTTCTGTTTTTACAGTATATACACCGAGTGTACAAAACATTAGGAACATAGAAATAGACTGCCCAGGTGAATCCAGGTGAAAGGTATAATGCCATTGATGTCACCTGTTAAATCCACTTCAATCAGAGTAGATGAAGGGGAAGAGACGGTTAAAGAAGGATTTTTAAGCCTTGAGACAATTGAGACATGGATTGTGTATGTACGCCATTCAGAGGGTGAATGGGAAAGACAAAAKATTGAAGTGCCTTTGAACAGGGTATGGTAGTAGGTGGCAGGCACACCGGTTTGAGTGTGTCAAGAACTGCAACGCTGCTGGGTTTTTCCACACTCAACAGTTTTCCATGTGTATCAAGAATAGTCCACCATCCAAAGGACATCCAGCCAACTTAACACAAATGTGGGAACTGAGAAGCATTTGCGTCAACATGGGCCAGCATCCATGTGGATCACTTTTGACACAATGTAGTCCATGCCCCGACTAATTGAGGCTGTTCTGAGGGCAAAGGGGGATGCAACTCAATATTATGAAGGTGTTCCTAATGTTTTGTCCACTCAGTGTAAGTCAAGCATATTTGTGTGCTCTGAGCCKGAACTGTACAAAGTAATCCAGAATGAGACAAAGTAGAAATGTTGAATRCCACCTGGTTTAGTGTAATTTTACTGTAGTTTTGCTCTCAGACTGTAGCAGAAACTTGACAAAGAGCTTCAGCTCACACTACTCAGAACAGTAGGCCTAAAGTATGACTGTCATTCTTCTTCTGGACAGCTTCCTCCACATCTGTATGGTGTTTGTTACACAGTATGTGTGGTGTGAACAGGATCGTCCTCTTCCTCAGTACTTCACATCTATTATCTCTAGTGGATCATTTCCATTAGAGGCATTGGGTATTCACTTGGAGAATGACCATATGACAGAAGGAGCTGGTCCACAACTGGATAGGTAACTGACTTGATGATGGCCACTACACTCCCTTAGTTTTGGTATCTAAGTCTAAATCCGTAGCAGTCCCACAAATGTGAATACCAGTCATGGGCAGTAAACCTCAGAGTCATTTAATAACAGTGACAGTGCACATAAAATAAATGTCTATATAGGCCAAGGGATAGGGGATATGCCTCCTTTTTTTTGGATTATGACCTCACTGCTTCTCAGTGACTTCATGCCTCTCCAGTTACAGACTGGTGCATGTCTGATCACGTATGTGGGACGGTGGACCAGGTCCGCTATGCACCCTRCATACTTTACTGATTTTCCATGGAATTTCCTTCTAACACTGGAGAATAACAATAGCTCTTTCAAGGTCCTACAAAAATACTGTATGTGGGAGAGAGAAAACAGTAGCTAATGCWCAGGAACAAATTCAGTAAGATCTAGTCATATGGAACAAAGAGAAAGAGCGTGAGAGATAAAAAGAAAGGGGAAAAGTTTCCCCACAGTACCTGGCCGGGGTCCGTGTGGATTGCTTGGAATGATGTGGGGAGTCTTTGGATGGCCAAGGAGAGTTCCGTGGTCAGCCACCTTTACTTTAATTCCCTCTGGACAACGATCCAGGCAGATCTGTCCCTCTCCGGATCCTATGGAGACTCTCTCCTTCCCAGCCACCAACAGACCTTGAGGCTCCAACTTCACTCAGCAGCCAGCTACACAGCAGCGCAGACAAAAAAAGCTGAAAAAAAAGTTGTTTGGCTTCTCTTCCTGTGAGTGATGTCACATCCTGACTTTGTCTGCTAGGACACGCTGCAAGTATCTCTCTCTCTCTCTCTGTGTGTGTGTGTGTGTGTGTGTGTGTGTGTGTGTGTGTGTGTGTGTGTGTGTGTGTGGTGTGGTGTGTGGTGGTGTGGTGTGTGTGTGTGTGTGTGTGTGTGGTGTGTGTGTGTGTGTGTGAATGGAAGACCTACAAATCAACAGAGGAGGTTCCTGTACTATAGGGGTGGGAAGAAGCCACCTGGCTCTCTCTTCCACTCCTCTCAAACCGCTCAGCTCTGCTTCCAGGACAAGATTCATCCCAATAAACCTCAACCTGCTATAATTTCTATTTCATTGTCAAGATGTAACCAAATCCATCAATTTTGACTTGCATAAATGTATTGTCTGGTGCAACATACACAATCAAGCGTCACAAATCTACWTTTTTTTTTTGACTCGAGCCACAGGAGACCTGGACTGTTCTCCRTGCTCCTGTAACGAGTTTTAATATTGCCTTGTGTATTTCACCTAAATCCTTTCATTAGCTTTCATATCCATAGATTGTGAGTGTATCGATTGCTCTGTGGTATATTGCTCTGGCCTGTAGTACCTTCAAGTCAGACGCAGGAGTTCCCTCTCAGTATGTTTTGATTCTACTGAGGAGAGGTATGTGTAAATGCATATGTTATAAATGTTTAGAAGTAGTAAAACGTCATATAATTGTGATATAATGTATTTCAATAGTGTTGTGTTGCTAGCCAACCGTTTCTGATGAAATATTCTGCTGAAAGAGTTTTCTACGAAGTGGTGCAATTTTAGGCTAGCTAACGTTAGTTAACTTACATGCTAGCAGGCTGTCTGTAATGTAACTTCCCTCGTGSAGGTACTTGCTTGCATTACTTTTCCTCACGTTAGGTGTGCAGCATTGAGAAGCTCACCATTCAGTGCATTGCATGTATTCCATCCAATCCAGATAAATAAAAGACAACTACTGTCCATARACCTGTTCGTTACAAATACAGCAGACTACAACGCAGAAAAGTAGCCAAATCGGCTACACTCCCATCCGGCAGGCGGGACCGGTGCATCAAGGCTCAGACCAACAGACTCCTAAACAGCTTCTATCCCCAGGCCATAAGACTGTTAATTGGCTAACAACTACAGCTCTCCCACAGACTATACATACGGACTATATGCCCATCCACAGGTCTCTACGGGGTATAGTAGGTGCCAGGCGCACGGTTTGTGTCAAGAAATGTCACACACATTTCCGTGTGTATGAAGAATGGTCCACCACCCAAAGCCAACTTGACACAACTGTACATTTATATTCCTGCACGATCGGACATATATATATTTATTTTCTTCTTCATTTGTGTGTATTGTTAGGTATTACCGCATTGTTGGAGGTAGAAACAAGCATTTCGCTGCACCTGCGATAACATCCGCGAAATGTGTACAGCCTATTTAATAAAAATAAACCTCTACTAAATCAAATAATGTTGAACATTGTTAATCAAAGTGTATATTRCTAAAGGATGAGTTCTGTATCTCACAGCTGCATTGAAGAGATGTTTAGGGAATTACAGGTGAAAGGCCCCCTGCAGGGATCCACAACATCCACAGGATGTCATCAGCTACATATCTTGCTTCCAAGGGCTCAGAAATGAGAGAAGTCCCTCTTGAAATTCATGTTCGATTTATAAAAAATGTGTGCAAGGCTAAGCTTTAACTGTAAGTGATTAGGATCACTAGGATATAACWAAATTGTACCCCTTACAGTAGGCTACGGTGTCAACTGTCAAAAGATGTCAATAGTGTAATTGTAGCCATTATTACACAGCTTTCAGACGGGACTGTAGGCCTAAAGCGGTGTAATAAATGGTACATTGGGTGGCCTATAAGTGATGGGTTAGTTTAGGAGATCATTAAAACAGGTTTTTGAGTGTATGTTAAAAAAAWATATATATATATTTTCTCAGTTTGGGCAGACAATCAATGTCCTGATCAGTCTCAGCATGCACATTGGTACGGGTCTAAACTAGTTCGACTGAAAAAAGACTCCACCTTTTCCTTTAACCGCCCACCCTTTCCTGTTTCATCAAAAAAGGGAGTGCGGTAAAATCGTTTTTACGAGGGATGCGTTGAGTTTGATTAAACGTTCGCTACGTTGCCTAACGGCTTCTGCTGAACGGAACGTTCTTCAGAGTTCTTGAACAGACTGAATACGTTTGGTGGGTGGCGGGGTGTGGCTTGAAGAAATGAGTGACATTTATAGCGAAGCGGCCATGCTGACAGGGTTCCCCAACCCCTTTTTTAAACTTCGTTTCCGTTTAATTGAACATTGCGTTACCTTTTTTCGTACTGAACTCAGCCCTGAAGGAGGACACAACACACCACTTGTTTTAACGGTTCTTTCTTCTAACTCCTCACGCTCTCCGACACTTTGTTCCAGGTGGGTAACACTTTTATTTCACTAATTATAGCATACTTGCTGTTCTGTATAAAATTCATTTGGGAATTAAACTTATTTTTCTAGTTTAACTATTGTAAAACAGGTAACCTATTTGGCTGCAGGCAATCTACAGTATATGCTAATTGTTGGCTGTCACAATGTCACTGTAGTCGCCTATTATATTACCATGCATATGATTAGTCATGGTAGGGGATTTGAAAACCACTTAACTTGATAAACTTTGTCAGTGAAGTTACACATTTTATTTTTGTATCTGCGTCATGTGGCTATGCAGACCCTATTTCCTACAACTTTGACCGTTTTATTGTCAACATCACTGCGCGCATTGGCCACAAAGTGTTTGAATCAACGTTTCAACGTAATTTGTGAACGTATTGTGACGTGGAATCTAGGTGGGAAATACATTGGATTTGAAAAAAGTCATCAACGTAAACGGTTGATTTGAGTGTAAAATTTCAGCCATAGGATTACGTCATCATGGTAACCAAATTTGAACAGAGATAAACCTTGTATAATATATGTTGAGTTGTACCTTTAAAACAATGTCAGACCTTTGACTCCACTTACCAGAAGGAAAAAATATATAAGCAGGGCAGCACTTCCTACTGGAAAATGTATCTATCTACAGCTACCCTTCAGTTTCCCATCCAGGGTTTTAACCAAGCCCAGCCCTACTTAGCTATGCTATTTGTCACTGCCTATTAACAATGTGCTATAGTGAGAATGACTGACGGGTTTTTGAGATATCTCCACTTAAAACCTAAATATGTTCACTGCTGCTATTGAAGTCATTCCAAAGGTTGGGTTTAATAACAGAGCAAATTAAATGTGACAATACTATTGGGCATTTGCAAATTCAACAATAGCTATSGTTTCAATTCAACCCAGAGTAAAACAAAAAATTGACAATACAAGAGGCCTAGGGTTTCAAGCTCTGGTTTCAAGCTCATTTAAAAAATATATTTAGTGATATTGAATTGTGTTTGGTTATCAACTCAACCAAGTGTGGAGAATCTGCAGTCTGAACTGAACACATTGCTCCTGTAAGTGCCAGGGCAAACCAACTTGCCCGTGGGCTTCCGTTGCAAAGCATTCCACTTTCCCATGAAGGCTCCTCTCACTTTCCATTGCTCTCTTTTTGTCGAAGGATACTATCACTGTCACAATACACACTGATGCCAGCTATCAGCTTATCAACAATAATGATTACTCTGTGTATTCAACTCTTCAATGGTAGTGTAGATAAATGATTTGTTCCATTGTTAATGGTTACGTCCATGTATGTTGATTATGGAGGATTGTTATCTCTCTCACATCACAAGGCTATTTCTTTGACATGTAAATGTTTCGGACCATTGAGGCAACGGTTTGAAACTATAGCCAAATATTTTAATAGCGTGTGAGAAACTGCTTCAAGGTGACTGGCCCTGTTTGTTTTCTGATGCTAATGTAAATATTATGATCTTAATGGAGCGGTGTCACTGTTTACACACAGTATACATCATGTTTCTATCGTCCGATGAGTGTCAACGGCTGCTGCATAAAGAGATAACCTTGTCTCGAGGCTAATTGCGCAAAGCGATTGCGTCAGATGTGTCAGAACATTTTCAGCTGGATTCCCGGACACCGATTTAAGCCCCAAAATAAAATATAGGCTTTTTAGTTTAGGACTGGGGTTAATCTCTGTCTGTGAAACCTACAGTATAGGGAAGGAAGACCCAGACTGGACTGATTAGAATGCTTTGGGTCATCATTTTATGCTCTTGCTCATTGCTTGATTGTCCATCAAGCAAAAGACTGGTGTCCGAAAGGTTGCTGGATCGAATCCCAGAGCTGACAAGGTAMAAATATGTTGTTCTGCCCCTGAGCAAGGCAGTGGATGTCAATTTAAGGCAATTTAGGCCTCTGATTCAGAGGGGTTGGGTTAAAAACTGAAATGTGTTTTCCGCAGAATGCATTCAGTTGTACAACTAACTAGGTATCTCCTTTACCTTTCCTTCTCCCATGTCATTTTCCCCTCAGCCATCTAGTAATTTTTAAAATGTATTTAACTAGGCAAGTCATTTAAGAAGAAATTCTTATTTATAATGACCGCCTACCCCAACCAAACCCAGATGACGCTGGGCCAATTGTGCTCCGCCCTATGGGACTCCCAATCACGGCCGGTTGTGATACAGCCTGGAATTGAACCAGGATCTATAGTGATGCCTCTAGCACTGAGATGCATTGCCTTAGACCGCTGCTCCCTTAGACTGCCGCGCCACGCAGGAGCAGCGGTCTAATACAGAGAGGACAATGGCTTAACTTGTTCCTCTTAAGAGTTGGCCAATTGCTCTACTCTCCCATCAGATTAAGGCATTTGCTTGTGTCCTTAGGAGGAGCCTCGTGATCGCTAAAAGGAAATCACTTACTTTGCCTCAGCACATTGAGTTGATAGAAGGCACTAAAGAATACTTTTTTCCCCCATAAGACTTTTGCGGACCATCTTTCACGTACACTGTACTCTGTRGAATGTTTAGTCACCTCAGACTGCCAAGAAATCTGCAGCTGGATCGAACATCAACATCATTTCCCAGAGCAACTCATTCTAGGTTTACCATAAGCGTTCAATGGATTAATTAATTGATTTGATATGTGGCGCTTATTAGTGTGTGGAAGTTATTTTCATAATAGGCAATGCATTCCTCACAGACATTATGGATGCTGTCATTCCATACGTTGCATAACCTACATAGCGCAGCATTATACAAGACTGTCTGTGAGACCTGCTCTATACTAAAAGCTCAGATGCACCAGTAGGATTGTCAAACATTTGCCTGCCGACAGCACTTAGCACCTCTGAACAGTGTCGGCAGTCAATCTCTTTTGTGTTCACACAGCAAAGACCTTGGAAGCAGTCAGCCCCTCAACCTTGTTAAAATACTCCAAACCAGAAGGTGGCAGTAGCGTTGTTTGGCATTGCATGTCCGTGTGTGTTGCTAATGGTCTTGATTCCAAGCTAGCTGCGCTATTTTGTATAAAGCCCTTGTTGTTTTTATTTTTATTTCACCTTTATTTAACCAGGTAGGCAACTTGARAACAAGTTCTCATTTCAAACTGCGACCTGTATACTAGCCAGATGGCCTCAGTTAGATAACTACCTAGAAAGATGACGAAGAAACAATTTTATTCACTCTCCATAATTCTATACTGCAAGTGCCAGCTCATAGCCAAATGTTTAGCAAGCTAGTTAAGTTTAGCATATTCTGTGCACAACCTAGCTAGTGCAGTGTCCTTTGCTAACTCGGCAGCTAACACAGGCAGCTGTTTCATGGAAACTAGCTAATCCATTATGATTTAGTTATAATGTCAATACTAGCTGCTGTGATTAGCTAGCTTGGAGGACGTATTTAGTGTTGTGTGTATTGCGTCTGTGCACTTAGCTAGCTCCTATCCCATAGCCTACATTACATATGAAGTGTGACTGGCTTATCCGGGGATGTATGGAAAAAATGTTGTCTGATTGGCTCAATGTCAAGTTGTTGGCAAGCATTGCAATTCTACAAGTAGAATCACTAGGTTCGTGGCTACCGAGTCAGCAAGCAGCAGGTACCGCTTTTGTTCTACATGCTTAGAAAAAAAGATGCCATCTAATTTAACTTAAAAGAACTTAAGGGTTCTTCGGCTGTCCCCATAGGAGAACCCTTTGAAGAAACCTTTTGGTTCCAGGTAGAACCCTTTTGGTTCCAGTTCCAGGTAGAACCCTTTCCATAGGGTTTTACATGGAACCCATAAGGATTATACCTGGAACCAAAAAGAGTTCTACTTGGAACCAAAAAGAGTTATCGTATGGGGAAAGCCGAAGAACCCTTTTGTAATGAAGGAACGGCTTGTGATAAGTAGATATTGGCAGTCTAAAGGCAGTGAGATTCTAGGTGTGTTTCATGCTTATTATGTCAAATCTGACTTCAGGATGTTACCTTTTAACCACATGAGGGGGGAGGGACCTTCTCCAATGTGATAGAAAAGGTGAGGAATTGAGGAAAGATGAATTGAGAAMGCCTGTGTCAGTTGAACCCTTTATCTGGCAAATGAGTAACTACCCAATGGGCAAAAACTGGTTGAATCAACGTTTTTCCCAGGCCATTTCAACCCCAAAAATCAGAATTATGACGTTGAATCAATGTGGAAAAAGTMATCAACGTAAGGGCATTTTGTTTATCACTTAACTTTTAASCTAAATCCAATGACGTGGTGAAATGTTTAATTGATTTCACATTGAATTCACAATAGTTGACAACGCAACCAAATGTAAATCAAAATGTTGAACTGATATCTGTGCCCAGAGCGTAGTTCCTTTTTTCAAGTGCGGAGATAAGTTAAAAAAATTCACTTTCTATTTATCAGAAGGGAAGTAGTGACCTTGTGTGACCACCCATACAGAAGTTAAAAGAGGAAGGTGTTTTTGAAATGTGTGTCAACCCTACACACAGTCCCACTTTGATACCAAAAGTTATAATGCTGACAGTTGTAAAGAATGATTCACATGTTTTAGTGTTGTGATGAGGGAGAAATACCTGCAAATATTTATCCTGACCAGTGACTCAAACTCTCTACCCCTCCTCCCTGTTCCCACCTTTAGAGGGTAGTAAACATCCTCGAGCCAGGTTTCATATGGATCTGATTGTTTGGAACAGTTATAATTCTGTAATGAGCACTTTTTCAAATGTCATCTGAAGCAGGTAATGTTATCCTATGTTGAAACCAGTTCTGATAAGATATACGTGTCACGTTCGTCGTATGGAGGAAGAGAGAAGGACCAAGGCGCAGCGTGATACGAATACATTAATTTAATGAAACGAAGAACACTTAAACAAACTTACAAAACAACAAAACGAACGTGAAGCTATATATGAAAAGTGCAGACACAGGCAACTAACACATAGACAATCACCCACATATACCCAATGAATATGGCTGCCTAAATATGGTCCCAATCAGAGACAATGATAAACAGCTGCCTCTAATTGAGAACCAATCTAGGCAGCCATAGACATACAAAACACCTAGACAAAACCCCTAAAACATACAAAACCCCTAGACATGACAAAAAAACACTACATCCCTCATGTCACACCCTGACCTAACTAAAATAATAAAGAAAACAAAGATAACTAAGGCCAGGGCGTGACAGTACCCCCCCCCCCCCAAAGGTGCGGACTCCGACCGCAACACCTGACACAGAAGGGAGGGTCCGGGTGGGCCTTCTTACGGCGGCGGGTAGGGGACGTGGACCCCACTCCACCATAGTCATTCCCCGCTTTGGTGGCCTCCTAGGAACGGCGACCTCCTAAATGACCCCCTGGACTGAGGGCTCTGGACTGAGGGCGCCTCTGGACTGAGGGGCGCCTCTTGGACTGAGGGGCGCCACTGGACTGAGGGGCCCCACTGGACTGAGGGGGCGCTCTGGACTGAGGGGCGCCTCTGGACTGAGGGCGCGCCTCTGGACTGAGGGGCGCCTCTGGACTGAGGGGCGCCTCTGGACTGGAGGGCGCCTCTGGACTGAGGGGCGCCTCCGGACTGAGGGCAGCTCATGACTATTGGCGGCTCCTGACTGGCGGGCGGCTCCTGACTGGCGGGCGGCTCTGGTGGCTCCTGACTGGCGGGCGGCTCCTGACTGACGGACGGCTCTGGCGGCTCAGGACAGACGGGCGGCTCAGGCGGCGCTGGACAGACGGGCGCGGACAGACGGGGCGCCGGCGGCGCTGGACAGACGGGCAGCTCAGGCTTGCCGAGGCGCACTGTAGGCCCTAGTGCGTGGTGCCGGAACTTGGTTGTACCGGCTGGGAACACGCACCTCAGGCGATGGTGCGGGGAGAGGAAAACAGGGATGTACTGGACCCTGGAGACGCACAGTAGGCCTGGTGCGTGGTGCCGGAACTGGTGGTACCGGGCTGGGGGCACGCACCTCAGGGCGAGTGCGAGGAGCAGTAACAGGGAGTACTGGACCCTGGAGACGCACAGGAGGCCTGGTGCGTGGTGTTGGCACTGGTGGTACTGGGCTGGGGACACGCACCTCAAGGCGAGTGCGGGGTGCTGGAACTGGAGGCTTGGTTCGTGGCGCCGGCACTGGAGGACTGGTACGAGGGGCTGCCACAGGAGGCCTGGTGCGTGGGACTGGCACTGTCATTACCAGACGGTTAGCACGCACCTCAGGACGAGTATGGAGAGCTGACTCAGGTAACATCAAATCCCGAACACACTCCGTCGGGTGGATGTCGTGCCTCAAGCACCAACACAGCAGCTCCCTCATTTCACTCTCCTCCAAACTCCCCATTAAATCCTTCACAGTCTCTGTTTCACTCCCGTTGCTCACCTCCAATATCACCCCGACTGGCTCTGGTTCCATCTTCGGCTCCTCACGGTAAGCACTGGAAGTTGGCGCAGGTCTCCTACCTGAACTCGCCACACTCCCCGTGTGCCACCCCCAAGAMATTTTTGGGGTTTCCTCTCGGGCTTCCGACCGCGCCGTCGTGCTCCTTTCTCCAACTCCATTATCCTGTAACCCTCCTCGCACTGCTCCAGCGAATCCCAGGCGGGCTCCGGCACTTTCTCTGGATAGATCGCCCACCTGTCTATCTCTTCCCAGGTTGTTCTCCACTCATCCTTTTCCCGGGTCCATTCCTCCATAAAGCGCTGTTCCCTCCTTTCACGCTGCTTGGTCCGATTTTGGTGGGTGATTCTGTCACGTTTGTCGTATGGAGGAAGAGAGAAGGACCAAGGCGCAGCGTGATACGAATACATTCTTTCATTTAATGAAACGAAGAACACTTAAACAAACTTACAAAACAACAAAACGAACGTGAAGCTATATATGAAAAGTGCAGACACAKGCAACTAACACATAGACAATCACCCACCATATACCCAATGAATATGGCTGCCTAAATATGGTTCTCAATCAGAGACAATGATAAACAGCTGCCTCTAATTGAGAACCAATCTAGGCAGCCATAGACATACAAACACCTAGACTAGACAAAACACCATAAACATACAAAACCCCTAGACATGACAAAAACACCTACATCCCTCATGTCACACCCTGAGCTAACTAAAATAATAAAGAAAACAAAGATAACTAAGGCCAGGGCGTGACAATCCTTCAGTAATAATTGTGGAATGGTGTTTTTGGATGATGTTGTTGGAGTAATAATCAGTACTACCTCTTGGTTATTATCTTAAGGCAAATGCCAGGAATAGCCTAGTTTGAGGTAGGTGACCAAGCTGACAGAGCTGTCACCAGGGGCTGTACTCCTACACAACCTTGGAAAACTACTGACTGACACTTCTCTCTGTAGAGCAAGTGTGCCATCCAGCTGGCTTGCTGGATGATTGTCTGTCCCCCCCAGTAGTCAAATATGTGATGTTTTCACTAGGGTTGTAGTATGACAAAGATTCATTCAATAGATGGAGTAGTTAGATAAGGTAATGCAATGTTGAGTAAACATTTTGGTGGTTTACTCAAGTAGTGAATGAGAGATGGAAATATACTTTTTTCAAAGTGAATATTTTATTTCAAGGTACGCTATTTTTAGTGCAGAAGTATGCTATAGGGTTAAAGAAGGGGTGCTTATTATTTTGTTTATGTACACAAATGTGCTTTTAAACCGACAGAGGTGAAAGAGCAAAGGCAAGCTTCTGATTCATTGCACAATCATAAAATAACAGAATATAACATTAATTTCAATGAGTGGTGACATTGAACTTGTTCCACTTTTCTGAACAACCTCTTGTATGGAACGAGTTCATACAGAACCATGCTGGGGGTGTTATAAAACCACATCCTGGCTTCAACTTCCCTTTCCTGTCAAATAAAATGGCTGGTGCTGAAGTTAGGCTAAAATAAGCTGGTGACTCGCAGTGGAGACACTGTGCTGGGACATGATAGGTTGTCCCTGCCTGGAAACACCAATTTTTGGCATCAACATAGTAAGTAGATCGTTCTGTCACTGTTATTAGTCAATACATGTAATTTATATAACTAGAGAGGAGTGATAGTGCAATAATAACCTTACAGTATACTGGTATTTGTGATTTACAATATCCATTACTAGGAGCTGAAAGACTAGAAAGTTAAACCGTCATGGTGAAGCCCCTCCCCCTCCACCATAGAAATTAAACAAATATGCCTAAATCAAACAAAAGAAATGCCATATACAGTGGGGCAAAAAAGTATTTAGTCAGCCACCAATTGTGCAAGTTCTCCCACTTAAAAATATGAGAGAGGCCTGTAATTTTCATCATAGGTACACTTCAACTATGACAGACAAAATGAGGGGGAAAAATCCAGAAAATCACATTGTAGGATTTTTTATGAATTTATTTGCAAATTATGGTGGAAAATAGGTATTTGGTCAATAACAAAAGTTTATCTCAATACTTTGTTATATACCCTTTGTTGGCAATGACAGAGGTCAAACGTTTTCTGTAAGTCTTCACAAGGTTTTCACACACTGTTGCTGGTATTTTGGCCCATTCCTCCATGCAGATCTCCTCTAGAGCAGTGATGTTTTGGGGCTTTTGCTGGGCAAATACATTTAAACTCAGTTTTTCACAATTCCTGACATTTAATCCAAGTAAAATTCCCTGTCTTAGGTCAGTTAGGATCACCACTTTATTTTTAAGAATGTGAAATGTCAGAATAATAGTAGAGAAAATCATTTCTTTCAGCTTTTATTTCTTTCATTACATTCCCAGTGGGTCAGAAGTTTACATACACTCATTTGATAGCATTGCCTTTAAAATGCTTAACTTGGGTCAAAGGTTTCGAGTAGCCTTCCACAAGCTTCCCACAATAAGTTGGGTGAATTTTGGCCATTCCTCCTGACAGGGCTGGTGTAACTGAGTCAGGTTTGTAGGCCTCCTTGCTCGCACATGCTTTTTCAGTTCTGAACACACATTTTCTATAGGATTGAGGTCAGGGCTTTGTGATGGCCATGCCAATACCTTGACTTTGTTGTCCTTAAGCCATTTTGCCACAACTTTGGAAGTATGCTTGGGGTCATTGTCCATTTGGAAGACCCATTTGTGACCAAGCTTTAACTTCCTGACTGATGTCTTGAGATGTTGCTTCAATATATCCACATCATTTTCCTTTCTCATGATGCCATCTATTTTGTGAAGTGCACCAGACCCTCCTGCAGCCAAGCAACCCCACAACATGATGCTGCCACCCCCGTGCTTCACGGTTGGGATGGTGTTCTTCGGCTTGCAAGCCTCCCCCTTTTTCCTCCAAACATAACGAGGGTCATTATGRCCAAACTGTTCTATTTTTGTTTTATCAGACCAGAGGACATTTCTCCAAAAAGTTTGATCTTTGTCCACATGTGCAGTTGCAAACCGTAGTCTGGCTTTTTTTATGGCGGTTTTGGAGCAGTGGCTTCTTCCTTGCTGAGTGGCCTTTCAGGTTTTGTCGATTTATAGGACTCGTTTTACTGTGGTTCTAGATACTTTTGTACCTGTTTCCTCCAGCATCTTCACAAGGTCCTTTGCTGTTGTTCTGGGATTGCTTTGCACTTTTCGCACCAGAGTATTTCATCTCTAGGAGGCAGAATGCGTCTCCTCCCTGAGCGGTATGACGGCTGCATGGTCCCATGGTGTTTATACTTGCATACTATTGTTTGTACAGATGAATGTGGTACCTTCAGGCGTTTGGAATTTGCTCCCAAGGATGAACCAGACTTGTGGAGGTCTACAATTTGGCTGTTTTCTTTTGATTTTCCCATGATGTCAAGCAAAGAGGCACTGAATTTGAAGTTAGGCCTTGAAATACATCTACATGTTAATTGACATAATTGGAGGTGTACCTATCAGAAGCTTCTAAAGCCATGACATTTTATGGAATTTTCCAAGCTGTTTACAGGTAAAGTCAACTTAGTGTAATTAAATTTCTGACCCACTGTTATTGCGATACAGTGAAATGATCTGTCTGTAAACAATTGTTGGAAAAATTACTTGTGTCATGCATAAAGTAGATGTTCTAACCGACTTGCCAAACTATAGTTTGTTAACAAGAAATGTGTGGAGTGGTTGACAAACAAGTTTTAATGACTCCAACCTAAGTGTATGTAAACTTCTGACTTCAAATGTGTGTGTGTGTGTGTATATATATATATATATATATATATATATATATACACATTTATTTATTTATATATATATATCCTAATGTTGATTGAGTCCCAAGCCCACTGTATGCCATCTGATCCATTGATCCACTACCGGTTAATTCTTCAATCCCAAAAGAATGGGAAAGATGGGTACCGTATTAATAATACCAGAATTTCAGACGGTACCTTTCTTATCCACTGGGAGTTGAGGCATATAGCTTCATCAACATAACAGAAGTCGAGGAACGTGGACTTATTTTGACATTAGGCCATTAAGGGATCTTTAATGTGCCATCTGAGATTAAATGGTGTGCAATATCGTAAATAGCTCAGCTATTTTATTCAATTTCAGAACGGACTGCTTCTTTTGTAGGAAATCAGCATGTTGCCTTGGTCATTTTACTGTATATTTCATAGCCTGTAGCTCATTCCATTCAGAGAGTGGGGAAGGCCTTGGTAGTGTTGCACCATAGTACAGCATACGGGTGGAAATATCAGGAGATGTGCTTACTTGTTGTGTAACCATTAGAACACATAAAGACACATGACGCAACCACACTCACAGAAACCTGGGGCGTAGGCCTATTCACTAGAAACCAAACAAGTTTCAAGTTTTTATTAGTCGTATGTATGCATGGTATACACCGTCCAACGAAATGCTTATTTGCAGTTTCCTTTGTTTTGAGGAACAATTCCAGTTTTGACTTGATAGAAATACATACAATCCTATCAAATGCCATTTAAAGCTATATAAATCAATAACGTTTTCACTGATTATGACAGAATCAAACAAAGGTTGTAAAAGTATGCTAGACATTTATAGAATAAATCATATCTAGTTTGATTCTGTGACAAATGGTGAATTAGTTATTGATTTATACAGCTTTAAATTGCATTTTAAAGATGTATGTCTATCAAATCAACTGGATTTCTTTATTCAAAACAAAGGTTGTAAAAGTATGCTAGACATTTATAGAATACACCATATATTATGTTTCTGTGACAATCAATTAATTAGTTATTGATTCTTACTATTTTAAAATGGCTTTTGGCGAATGTCTGAATGTGTGAATATAAAACCAACTTTACCTCTGTCTTTTTAATACAGTGGATAAAATGGGGTATGCCAGGTGTAATCTCTGCCTGAAAGAGATCAATTATGCTAACAAAGGCTATCATGCTCTGCTGGCACATTGTAGAACAGATGTCCACAGGCAGAAAGTATACAATGTAATAAATGTGCAGTGTAGGCCAAAGAGATTGCTTTAGTTGTGTTGAAYTTGACAGTAACACGTGTGAGAGTGAGTGGGGATTATTGAAATGTTTTACTCAGTGAACATTATTTTTGCACACATGTAGCCTTGTGCACTTGATCGATATCTATTATAGTGGCCACTATAATACAGCAAAAATAGAATGCCTGTTTGTTTCATTGTATTTCTACTCTCCCCCCAAGGGTGTGTGTGGTAACAAGCGTTCTATTATAAAAGCTGTCATGGTAACAAGCGTTCTATTATAAAAGCCTTCATGGCTAACTGCAATATTAGTGTGTTGTTTCTTTCTCAAGACTTGAGTGTCATTTGCAGTAAAGTCTAGGCAACAAATAACATTGGATTGCTTTCTTTACATTTTTTAGCTGTGAGTTAGGTTCATATTAACCACTTTTTATTTTACACACCGAGACTGATCATGTAGTTCATATTCTTTGTTGTTTAATTAGCTCCAACCTGCATTTCCCCTTAGCAGAGATGTTTCAGTGGGCCCTCACCAGTTTGCTTCCCTGTATATTTACCAATACCATATGTTGGTGTAGAGAATCATGCATGTAGTAAAAAAACTAAATTAAAAAGGAATTAGTGCAGGTGCAAAAATAAGTGAACCCCAAGTTGCATTGGTTAAATTAAGTAGTTAAGTAGAATCAGGTGGGTAAATAATTTTAAACCAAATTAACCAATCAAAGGAGAGATCGTTTGGGCGGGACTCTGATAAATGGAGGTAAGAAACCTGGTCAGTTTGGTGTTACCCATCCAGGTGAATACAAAGCACACCATGCTGAGATCTCAGAGGACATCAGGATGAGGGTGGTGAGAGCACATCAGTCTGGGGAAGGCTATAAAATCATTTCAAAAAGATTTGAGCTTCATCAGTCCACTGTCAGGCAAATAATTTACAAATGGAGAGCATTTAACATGACAGCAACTCGGCCTAGAAGTGGACGCCCTTCCAAAATATCCCCAAGAGCCACGAGAGCAATAATAAATTGGGTAAAAGCCAAACATAACATCTAGAGATTTGCAGACTTCCCTTGCTGCAGCTCAGGTGACAATAAGAAGAACACTGAATCGAAATGCCATTCATGGGAGGGTTGCTAGGAAGAAGCCTCTGCTGTCAAAGAACCAAACTGCCCATCTTAAATTTGCCAGAGACCACCTGGTCAAACCTGAAAGTCCATTCTCCAAAATGGACCTTTTTTGGATTGGCCAAGCCAAAGTCCTGACCTAAATCCACTCGAGATGCTGTGGCAGAACCTGAAGCGGGYAGTTCATGCCAGACACCCCTTAAACCTGTAAGGAGGAGTGGGCAAAAATCATGAGTGAAGGAGGTCACATTTTTGCACATCAAATCTGAGTTTCTGTTAAACTACTTTTTGTTCAATAAACAATATAAATATATACACTGCTCAAAAAAATAAAGGGAACACTTAAACAACACAATGTAACTCCAAGTCAATCACACTTCTATGAAATCAAACTGTCCACTTAGGAAGCAACACTGATTGACAATAAATTTCACATGCTGTTGTGCAAATGGAATAGACAAAAGGTGGAAATTATAGGCAATTAGCAAGACACCCCCAAAAAAGGATTGATTCTGCAGGTGGTGACCACAAACAACTTCTCTGTTCCTATGCTTCCTGGCTGATGTTTTGGTCACTTTTGAATGCTGACGGTGCTCTCACTCTAGTGGTAGCATGAGACAGGAGTCTACAACCCACACAAGTGGCTAGGTAGTGCAGTTCATCCAGGATGGCACATCAATCGCGAGCTGTGGCAAAAAAGGTTTGCTGTGTCTGTCAGCGTAGTGTCCAGAGCATGGAGGGCTACCAGGAGACAGGCAGTACATCAGAGACTTGGAGGAGGCCGTAGGAGGGCAACAACCCAGCAGCAGGACCGCTACCTCCGCCTTTGTGCAAGGAGGTGCACTGCCAGAGCCCTGCAAAATGACCTCCAGCAGGCCAAATGTGCATGTGTCAGCATATGGTCTCAAAGGTCTGAGGATCTCCATCTCGTACCTAATGCAGTCAGGCTCCTCTGGCGAGCACATGGAGGCCTGTGCGGCCCCACAAAGAAATGCCACCCCCACCAGACTGACCACCGCCAAACCGGTCATGCTGGAGGATGTTGCAGGCAGCAGAACGTTCTCCACGGCGTCTCCAGACTCTGTCACGTCTGTCACATGTGCTCATGTGCTCAGTGTGAACCTGCTTTCATCTGTGAAGAGCACAGGGCGCCAGTGGCGAATTTGCCAATCTTGGTGTTCTCTGGCAAATGCCAAACGTCCTGACGGTGCGGGCTGGTGTAAGCACAACCCCCACCTGTGGACGTCGGGCCCTCATACCACCCTCATGGAGTCTTTTCTGACCGTTTGAGCAGACACATGCACATTTGTGGCCTGCTGGAGTCATTTTGCAGGGCTCTGGCAGTGAGGTAGCGGTCCTGCTGCTGGGTTGTTGCCCTCCTACGGCCTCCTCCACGTCTCCTGATGTACTGGCCTGTCTCCTGGTAGCGCTCCATGCTCTGGACACTACGCTGACAGACACAGCAAACCTTTTTGCCACAGCTCGCATTGATGTGCCATCCTGGATGAACTGCACTACCTGAGCCACTTGTGTGGATTGTAGACTCCGTCTTCATGCTACCACTAGAGTGAGAGCACCGCAGCATTCAAAAGTGACCAAAACATCAGCCAGGAAGCATAGGAACTGAGAAGTTGTTGTGGTCACCACCTGCAGAACATCCTTTTTTGGGGGTGTCTTGCTAATTGCCTATAATTTCCACCTTTTGTCTATTCCATTTGCACAACAGCATGTGAAATTTATTGTCAATCAGTGTTGCTTCCTAAGTGGACAGTTTGATTTCACAGAAGTGTGATTGACTTGGAGTTACATTGTGTTGTTTAAGTGTTCTCTTTATTTTTTTGAGCAGTGTATATTTTTGTTTCTGTCATTTACTTGGAATGTCTATTACGAATTGGGGTTTCGATAAGGATCTTGTTTATTTTATAACAAATAATGACCAGCACTGTATGTTATTTAACATTTTTTATCTGGCTTTGTTGGCTCTTCCATATTGTCTATTTCTGATAAGCTACCCAGGACAGGACTGCAAACAGCCCATATAAATATATGTAACCTTAGAAATAAGGTTCATGAAGTCAATAACTTGCTAACATCAAATGTTTTTTTTTAAACCTTTATTTAACTAGGCAAGTCAGTTAAGAACAAATTCTTATTTACAATGATTGCCTACCCCGGCTAAACCCTAACCCAGATGACGCTTGGCCAATTGTTCGCCACCTTATGGGACTCCCAATCACGGCCGGTTGTGATACAGCCTGGAATCGAACCAGGGTCTGTAGTGATACCTCTAGCACTGAGATGCAGTGCCTTAGACCGCTGTGCCACTTGGGAGCCCAAATAAGATGAGATTCATGTAATAGCCATTTCTGAGACTCACTTAGATAATGAATTTAATGACATAGCAATAAAAGGATATAACATCTATAGAAGAGACAGGAATGCTTATGGGGAGGTGTTACTGTATATATATTCAGAGCCATATCTCTGTAATGCTTACAGAAGACGTTATGTCAAGTGTTATTGAGGTGTTGTAATTGTAATTGGTTAAACAAGTTTTCCAACAGTATGCTAAGAGCTGGCAGCAAGCTGATAGGTCTGCTGTTAGAACCAGTAAAGGCCCTCTTTACCACTCTTGGGTAGCGGAATTACTTTGGCTTCCCTCCAGGCCTGAGGACAAAGACTTTCCTCTAGGCTCAGATGAAAGATATGACATACAGGAGTGGCTATAGAGTCAGCTACCTTCCTCAGTAGCTTTCCATCTAAGTTGTCAATGCCAGGAGGTTTGTCATTATTGATCGATAACAATAATTTTCCCAAAGTGGGCAAACTTAGGAGGAAAATGCCAACAATGAACAGTGAGCCATCGGACTCATGCATACAAAAACAAATAATGAAAGAAAAGCATTGTACATTTACATTTTGTAAAGTTAGTGTGGGAGAGGTGGAAAAATTGTTATTGATCAATAATGACAAACCTCCTGGCATTGACAACTGAAGTAGCTGACTCTATAGCCATTCCTATCTGAGCATAGAGGAAAGTCTTTGTCCTCAGGCCTGGAGGGAAGCCAAAGTCATTCCGCTACCCAAGAGTGGTAAAGCGGCCTTTGCTAGTTCTAACAGCAGACCTGCCAGCTCTTAGTATACTGTTGGAATTTTCTTTTGACCAATTACAATGCTATTTCTCTGTAAACAAATGAACAACAAACTTTCAGCATGCTTAGAGAGAAGGGCACTCAACATGTACTGCACTGACACAAATGACTGATGATTGGTTAAAATAAATTGATAATAAGAAGATTGTGGGAGCTGTACTGTTAGATTTCAGTGTAGCCTTTGATATTATTGACCATAACCTGTTGTTGAGAACTTGTCTGGCTTTTCAACCTCTGCCATATCGTGGAATCAAATCAAACTTTTTCACATGCACCGAATACAACAGGTGTAGTAGACCTTACCGTGAAATGCTTACTTACAAGCCCTTAACCAACAATGCAGTTCAAGAAAGAGTTAAGAAAATATTTACCAAACTAATGAAAGTAAAAAGTAATACAATACAGTATCGAGGCTATATACAGGGGGTACTGAGCCAATGTGCGGGGGTACAGGTTAGTCAAGGTAATTTGTACATGTAGGTAGGGTTAAAGTGACTATGCATAGATAAAACAGTGCAAAGCAGCAGTGTAAAAACAAATGACCCCCCCCTCCCCCTACCAATGTAAATAGTCTGGGTGTCCATTTGATTAATTGTTCAGTAGTCTTATGGCTTGGGGGTAGAAGCTGTTAAGGAGCCTTTTGGTCCTAGACTTGGCGCTCCGGTACCGCTTGCTGTGTGGTAGCAGAGAGAACATTCTATCTAATAGAACTCAGAGGGTTTTATTTTATGGAAGCTTCTCTAATGTCAAACATGTAAAGTGTGGTGTACTGCAGGGCAGCTCTCTAGGCTCTCTACTCTTTTCTATTTTTACCAATGACCTGCCACTGGCATTTAAACAAAGCATGTGTCCATGTATGCTGATGATTCAACCATATAAGTATCAGCTAACAACAGCTAATAAAGTCACTAAAACCCTTAACGAAGAGTTGCAATCTGTTTTGGAATGGGTGGCTAGTAATAAACAGTATTGGAAAAAGTACCCAATTGTCATATTTGCATAAAAGTAAAGATACCTTTTTAAAAGAAAATGACTCCAGTGAAAGTCACCCAGTAAAATATACTTAAGTAGTAAAATATTTTTTTTCAGGTACGAATAGCCAGGGACACACTTCGACAGTCAGACAATTTACAAATTAAGCATTTGTGTTTAGTGAGTCTGCCAGATCAGAGGCAGTAAGGATGACCAGGGATGTTCTTTTGATAAGTGTGTGAATTAGGCAATTTTCCTGTCCTGCTAAGCATTCAAAATGTACCGAGTACTTTTGGGTGTCGGGGAAAATGTAAGGAGTAAAAGGTACATTATTTTCTTTAGTAATGTAGTGGAGTTAAAGTTGTCAAAAATATAAATAGTAAAAGTCAGATACCCTAAAAAACTACTTAAGTGGTACTTTTACACCACTGGTAATGAAATGGTCCTGAACGTCTCTAAAACTAAGAGCACTGTATTTGTTTCCCTGAGTTCTAGACCTCAGTGGAATCTGGTAATGAATGGTGTGGCTGTTGATCAAGTTGAGGAGAATAAATTACTTGTTGTTACCTTAGATTGTAAACTTTCATGGTCAAAACATACAGTGCATTTGGAAAGAATTCTGACCCTTTGACCTTTTCCGCATTTTGTTACGTTACAGCCTTATTCTAAAATGTATTGTTTTTTCCCCTCATCAAGCTACACACAAAGCAAAAACAGGTTTTTAGAAATGTTTCAAATGTATTAAAAATAGAAAACTGATATCTACATAGGTATTCAGACCCTTTACTCAGTACTTTGTTGAAGCACCTTTGGCAGCGATTACAGCCTCGAGTCTGCTTGGGTATGACGCTACAAAATTGGCACACCTGTATTTGGGAAATTTCTCCCATTGTTCTCTGCAGATCCTCTCAAGCTCTGTCATGTTGGATGGGGAGCATCGCTGCACAGCTATTTTCAGGTTTCTCCAGAGATGTTCGAACAGGTTCAAGTTTGGTTACTGGCTGGGCCACTYGAGAACATTGAGTGGCCACTCCAGCGTTGTCTTGGCTGTGTGCTTAGGGTCGTTGTCCTGTTGGAAGGTGAACCTTCGCCCCAGTCTAAAGGTCCTGAGCGCTCTTGAGCAGGTTTTCATCAATGAGCTCTCTGTACTTTGCTCTGTTCATCTTTCCCTCGATCCTACCTAGTCTCCCAGTCCCTGCCGCTGAAAAACATCCCCAAAGCATGCATGCTGTCACCAACATGCTTCACCGAAGAGATGGTGCCAGGTTTCCTCCAGATGTGACGCTTGGTATTCAGGCCAAAGAGTTCTTGGTTTCTAATCTTGGTTTCTTCAGACCAGAGAATCTTGTTTCTCATGGTCTGAGAGTCCTTTAGGTGCCTTTTGGCAAACTCCAAGCGGGCTGTCATGTGCCTTTTACTGAGGAGTGGCTTCTTTCTGGCCACTCTGCCATAAAGGCCTGATTGGTGGAGTGCTGCAGAGATGGTTGTCCTTCTGCAAGGTTCTCCCATCTCCACAGAGGAACTCTGGAGCTCTGTGACCATCAGGTTCTCCATTTAAGAATGATGGAGGCCACTGTGTTCTTGGGGACCTTCAATGCTGCAGAAATGTTTTTAGTACGTGCTCGACACACTCCTGTCTCGGACTCCATGGAAATGTATTCGATCTCAATGGCTTGGTTTTGTCTCTGACATGCACTGTCAACTGTGGAACTTTATATATACAGGTGTGTGTGCTTTTCCAAATCATGTCCAATCAATTGAATTTACCACAGGTGGACTTCAAGTTGTAGAAACATCTCAAGGATGATCAATGGAAACAGGATGTCCCTGAGCAGAATTTCGAGTCTCATAGCAARGGGTCTGAATACTTATGTAAATAAGGTATTTCAGTTTTTTATTTGAAATACATTTGCAAACATTTCTAAACCTGTTTTTGCTTTGTCATTAGAGGATATTGTGTGTAGACGGATGACAAAACGTTTTTAATCMATTTTAGAATAAGGCTGTAATGTAACAAAATGTGAAAAGGGAAGGTGTCTGAATACTTTCAATGTGGCACTGTCATAGGATGCCACTTTTCCAACAAGTAAGTTCATAAAATTTCTGCTCTGCTAGAGCTGCCACAGTCAACTGTAAGTGCTGTTATTGTGAAATGGAAACGTCTAGGAGCAACAACGGCTCGGCCGTGAAGTGGTAGGCCACACAAGCACATAGAACGGGATCACCAAGTGCTGAAGCACGTAGCGCGTAAAAATCATCTGTCCTCGGTTGCAACACTCACTACTGAGTTCTAAACTTCCTCTGGAAGCAATGTCAGCACAAGAACTGTTCGTCGGGAACTTCATGAAATGGGTTTCCATGGCCGTTCAGCTGCACACAGCCTAAGATCATCATGCGCAATGCCAAGCATCGGCTGGAGTGGTTTAAAGCTTGCCTCSATTGGACTCTGGAGTAGTGGAAACGTGTTCTTTGGAGTGATAAATCGTGCTTCACTATCTGGCAGTCCAACGGACGAATCTGGTTTTGGCGGATGCCAGGAGAACGCTACCTGTCTGAATGCATAGTGCCAACTGTAAAATTTGGTGGAGGAGGAATATTAGTCTGGGGCTGTTTTTCATGGTTCGGGCTAGGCCCCTTAGTTCCAGTTAAGGGAAATCTTAACCCTACAGCATACAATGACATTCTAGATGATTCTTTGCTTCCGACTTTGGGGTAACAGTTTGGGAAGGCCCTTTCCTGTTTCAGCATGACAATGCCCCCTTACACAAAGCGAGGCCCATAGAGAAATGGTTTGTCGAGATCGGTGTGGAAGAACTTGACTGGCCTGCACATAGCCCTGACCTCAACCCCATCGAACACCTTTGGGAAGAATTTGAACGCCGACTGYGAGCCAGGCCTAATTGCCCAACATCAGTGCCCGACCTCACTAATGCTCTTGYGGCTGAATGGAAGCAAGTCTCTGCAATGTTCCAACAACTAGCGGAAAGCCTTCCCAGAAGAGTGGMGGCTGTTATAGCAGCAAAGGGGGGACCAACCAACTCCATATTAATGCCCATGATTTTTTAATGAGATGTTCGACGAGCAGTGTCCACATACTTTTGGTCATGTAGTGTAGATTCAATGGTTGTAAAGATGGAGAGAGGCCTGTCCATAATAGAGAATCTGCTTTTTTGACACCACACTCCACAAAGCAAGTCCTGCAGGCTCTAGTTTTATCTTATCTTTATTATTGTCCAGTCATAGGGTCAAGGGAGTGCTGCAAAGAAAGACCTATTTAAGCTGCAGCTGGCCAAGAACAGAGCGGGCACATCTTGTAATTAGAGGGCTAATATTAATACTATGCAAGGAAGTYTCTTGGCTAAGAGTTGAGGAAAGACTGACTGCTTCACTTTTTGTTTTTCTAAGAAACGTGTTGGAAATTCCAAACAGTTTTGCATAGTCAACTTACACACGGCACTGACACACACTTACCCCCCCAGACATGTCACCAGGGGTCTTTTCAGGTCCAAAACAAATTCAAGGAAACGAAAAACACACTTGTCTTATATTTATTTATWAAAAAAAATGTAGGACCACAGTAAGACTAGATGTTGGCGTCGGCTAATGCGGATCCTAAGAACTCCTAAACTAATCAAATCCCTTGGGACAGAGCAACAGGTAAACCCGTCTCTGTCCACAGATACAGAAAAATGAAGAGGCCAGACAAGTACATCTACACAACTATTAACAGTTGATTGGACTAGGGTGCCAGTTGTGATGCACACTTTTAGTCACGACTAAGTACCTCATTTAAGTAGATTGATGTTAGATAAAATATTAGAGCAGTACTTGACGAGTGTCCATCGCTCTCAATTAGGGGTGGCTTGTTTGACAAATGTTTTACATCACAAAGGATCTGAGAGCTTGCTTAAAGTAGAGAGGAGTTAGTAGGCTACTTAACCTGTTAATATACAACTAAAGGGTGGAGTGTGTCTGACTCCTACTGTTCTGTACGGCCTGGACATGTACACCAAGACGTGAGTGTGTGTGCTTCACGTGTTTGTTCTAGAGGGAGAGTGAGCGTCATAACTACATAGCTTTAAAGATTGTCTCAATATCTGTTCCTCCTTTTAAAACTGGGCTTGGTAGGGAGATCAGACTCAGATTTCATATGCGTGAGAGCAAGCAGAACGTACAATATACTTACATATTTGCCAGTAAGTCACTGTCTTCCTGTAGGAGCCGTAATGGCCTTATCTATGTTATCAGATTTATCAACCAGCCTTGAGTAAACCGTAGAATTATACTTTTTATGTTCCAACTGGTCTCTTCCTTTTTGGTGTTCAGTCTCCAGAGGAAGTATTCCATGTTGTTTGATGAACAATACATTTTTTAAATTACATTTTGGAAAGCCCCTATGATTGTGTTTGTCATTATGGAGTTGTAAATGTTTGACTTCCAGATGGAGGGTGAAATGGATGTTAGCTTTGCTTTCGGGGTGTTGGCTGGGGAAAGAGACTCTAGTGTCACAACAACAGAGTCGCCACTGATTTCTCCCCGCTGTGTATGAGAATAATATAATCAGCCCACCCCCTAGGAGAGAAACCTGCAGGATGATGCCATACTCTGCTGTATTTAGCTTTGAGRGGGGGGGGGGGGGGGGGGGGAGGTAAGAGGGGAAGGGGCAACTCCTGTCAGACCAGGGCTGTGGTCACAAAACGGTCACCTACCTACCTTTCCTTTATTTTGAGGTTTTCACACTGCCGGTTGAAATACAAGGCCAGCTTCCTCTCGTTCTCACTCTCTTAACCACCCAGCTTGCATTTACACTGACACATATACACTCCTCCCTCCTCTCTCTCTCTCTCTCTCTCTGCCTGCCTCGCTCTCTCTTTCTGAACTAGTTATTCATTCACTGTGTGTGTGCGTCACGGTGGGTGGGGAGGACAGCAGTACCAGTCACACTTCATCCGTTTTCTCTGTCTCACTCACTCCTGCTTCCTCCTCTCTTTCACTCCCTTTCTCTCTCCCTTGACTGCTATCCTGGCGCTTCTCTCCAAAAGGAGCAAGCAAGCTAGCTGTGCTCTTTAGTGTTGGACCGCTCTGAGGTGAACAAGAAATAAACCACATCAAAGACGAGGTAAGTCTGCTCACTTAGCACCAGATGGAGTACCCAGGAAACGAACCCTAACGTCTTCTCCCCCTTTATCTAATTTTGGCACGCTTGTTGAGCCAATGGTTTGGGTTTGTTTCCCTAAGTGGGTTTTAGGTCTTGTGTTTACGTTATCTCTTCAGGGAACGCCTATATTATGTGTCTAACAAGCTGGGGTAAACACACACGTTGTTTTGACATTGAAAAGCCAGTGTGTGTGCGTACAGTAGGTAGAGCAACCCTGCCAACAGTACAGTCAAAAACGTGATTTTGCTGTGTTTTATATATATTCCCACACTGAGGTTGGAATAATACTGTGAAAATTATGATTATGCACTTTTTTAGTGTAAGTGAAAATACATTTCAGCCTGTTTTGTTGGTATGGAGAAAATTTAGTTAATAGACCAGTAAGAAAGAGTTTCAAACCTCTCTGCCAATAACCGCTAGTTTTCAGTTCCCCCCCACCCCACTCAGACCACTCCCAGACAGCCCTAGAAAAATTCTTGCTTGAGAAATTGTTCTTTGCTAATAAGCTATTTTTGTTTATTTTCGACCATTGTAATTGAAATCAATCATAGTAAGTTACATAATTGTTAACCAGAAATGAATTCATATAGAAATAAAAACGTCTGCATTAGGCCTTTAAACATAAGCTGCACTGTGTTTTTTCTAATTGGCTCCTCCCTCTCTCCCTGTGAATGTTTTTTAACCCTCTCCTCTGTCGTTTTGTTCATCATGAACTCTAACCCTTTGAACAAGGCTCCTTTTTTTCATCGCTATGATTAATTGACAGGCTTCCCATAACACATGCATTTCCCCCACCCTTTCCACTGTGCTACTCTTCCCCGCAAGTCATAAGAGGCACTTAGTCGGCGATTTGAAGAGTTATTCCTAAACCAAGATTTATTCCCACCTATTACCAGCGTCACAATTTTGTTCTGGGTTTTCTATGTCAATAGTGTAGTCACAGAGAATTGTATCTGGTCAAGGTCTCGAGATGGCTGATCATCACACGATAGGTTGATTTGAGGAAAGATACACTCCCTCCATTCTGGAACGGAGAGGAATGAGGTGATCTGACAGTCTCCGCCCTCCTGGTTTATGGCTGTTAACTGTGTAGCCCTGTTGAGTCCAGGGTTAGAGGACTGGAATACCAAAAAGGGCTACATTTAATTGGCTTCATCTGTCTGTCCGTTTTACAGTTAGCTATGCCTATATGGCGTTTCTTTCATGGAATTGAGGTAGTGTTTATCTGTTTATCATATATGCACTGTCACTTTAACTATACATTCATGTACATACTACCTCAATTGGCCCGACCAACCAGTGCTCCCGCACATTGGCTAACCGGGCTATCTGCATTGTGTCACGCCACCCGCCAACCCCTTTTTTACGCTACTGCTACTCTGTTTATCATATATGCATAGTCACTTTAACCATATCTACATGTACATACTACCTCAATCAGCCTGACTAACCTGTGTCTGTATGTAGCCTCGCTACTTTTATAGCCTCGCTACTGTATATAGCCTGTCTTTTTACTGTTGTTTTATTTCTTTACTTACCTATTGTTCACCTAATACCTTTTTTTTGCACTATTGGTTAGAGCCTGTAAGTAAGCATTTCACTGTAAGGTCTACACCTGTTGTATTCGGCGCACGTGACAAATAAACTTTGATTAGTGTAGTGCTTGGACTTTGACTCTCTGGTCAGGGTGATGAGAAGTGCCACCTTGTGATCCACAACAGTCTGCTGGTGGAACGATTATCGCTGACTTAGTAGTCAACACCATGAGGAAATTCTCCTGGAAGTCTTTACAGTAGCAGTCAGAATGCTTTGTTACAATGTGACTGGAGTTTAAAAGTGTTTGTAGTGAGCTCATGGGATTGGTATGTCTGGACACTTGAGGCATTTCAGTAGAGTGAGGTTGCCAGATTGAAGGGATGGCACTGTCAGATCAGAACTGAAGGACTACTGTTATCGCACATTGTTTTAAAGTGAATCGAACAAATATGAACAGTGTCACAGTCCTCTGCTGCTGTACCGCTCAGTCAAGTTGAACTACTAGATTCTGTTGGATGGTTTGGTGTTGCTAAAGGTTGGAATTAATGTCCTGACTGAGATTTCCCTATTTGTAGTTGTGGTTGTTTGCTTTAGTCTAGATACATTTATAGAAATGTACAAGAAGCCAAAAGGGTAAAAAGAAATATCCTGAATATTCCGCACTCATTAGGTTATTGGCCTGTCTACCTTCTCTGGTCTCTGACAGAAGAATGAGGTTTCTCTAGGTCGTCTGACGAAGAACCTGCATTGGAGCTTCTCAGTCCTCACGCCGAGAGAAATTCGCCTCTTCTCTGTCTCTGAAGAAGAAAATATGAGGTTTCTCTGGTTCTCTGACAGAAAATTGGGACTTTCTCTGGGGTCTCTGACAGATAAAATGACGGTTAAGCACTACTGGTCGCTTTCTTTATCTCGTATCAGAGATTGGGTTTCTCGTGCGGGGTCAGTGACCCGTGAACGACAATGACCCTCCTGGTTTCTTCACGTCTGACCTGATAGCAGAAAATTGAGACAGATATCCTCTACCATCATAGGACATTTCAGAAGGTTTCTCTAGTCTTGCTGACGTTATGCAGAGATAATTCATCTAGTCTCTGCGAGGCAATGTTGAATGTGCAACAGATTTAAGCTCGTCTTCTGACGTATAGAATGCGCCCAAGGTTCTCTAGTCTCTCGACAGAAGAAATGTGGGATTTCTCTGCTCTCTGTTCAAAGAAAATGAGTAAGTTGTTTCTCTTGGTCTCGACGAAGAAGAATGGGCGCTTCTCTCTGGTCTCTAGCAGGAAGAATGGAGGTATTCTCTGGTCTCTGATGTCAGAAAATGGGGTTTCTCTGATCCTTGACAGAAGAATGGTTTTTGGTTTACAGAGAATGGGTTATCCTCTGGTCTCTGACATGGAAGTAATAGGTGTTTCTTTGGTTCTGACGAGAAATGGGGTTCTCTGTTCTCTTCTGACAGAAGAATGGAGGGTTTCTCTAGTCTCTGACAGAAGAATTGGGGTTTCTCTGGTCTCTGACAGAGAAGAATGGGTTTCTTGGTCTCTGAGAGAGAATGGTGTATTTTCTTGGTCTCTGACAGAAGAATGGGGTTCTCTTGGTCTCTGGCGAAGAATGTGGGTTTCTCTGGTCTCTGACAGAAGATGGGGTTTCTCTGCTCTGAAGAATGAATGGGGTTTCTCTAGTCTCTAGAAGAAGATAGTGGGTCTCACGTCGCGTGACAGAAGAATGGGGTTCTCTGTCTCTGACAAAGAGGGTCCACAAAAGGTTTCTCCTGGTCTTCTGACAGAAGAAGGATTTGTTTCTCTCTGGGTCTCTGACAGAGGAGATGTGTTTCTCTTGGTCTCTGACAAAGAATGGTGGGCTGCGTTCTGTGAAGAGAGGGTGTTCTGCTGGACAGAAGAATGGGGTTCCTCCTCGGTCTCTGACAGAAGAATGGGGTTTCTCTGTCTCTGACAGAAGAATGGGTTCTCTGGGCTCTACAGAGAATGGTTGGTCGTCTAAAGGTCCCTTAAAACTGTACATGGGTTCTCTGTCTACATAGTGTTCTCCTTCTGACAGAAGAATGGTTTCTCTGTATTCTGACAGAAGATAATGCGGGGCTTCATCTGGTTCTCTGACAGAAGAATGGGTTTCTCTGGTCTCTGAAAAGAATTGGGTCCCACAGAATGAAGCGTGGCTGCGAGCAGTAAGTTTCTCTGGTCTCTGACAGAAGAATGGGGTTTCTCTGGTCTCTGACAGAAGAATGAGGTTTCTCTAGTCTCTGACAGAAAAATGGCGTTTCTCTAGTCTCTGACAGTTAATGAGGTTTCTCTAGTCTCTGACAGTTAATGAGGTTTCTCTAGTCTCTGACAGAAGAATGGGGTTTCTCTGGTCTCTGACAGAAGAATGGGGTTTCTCTGGTCTCTGACAGAAGAATGGGGTTCTCTGGTCTCTGACAGAAGAATGGTTTCTCTGTCTCTGACAGAAGAATGGGTTTCTTGGTTCTCTTGACAGAAGAATGGGTTTCTCTGGTCTCTGACAGAAGAATGGGGTTTCTCTGGTCTCTGACAGAAGAATGGGTTCTCTAGGTCTCTGGACAGCAAGAATGGGGTTTTCTCTGGTCTCTGACAGAAGAATGAGGGTTTCTCTGAGTCTCTGACAGAAGAATGAGAGGTTTCTCTGGTCTCTGACAGAAGAATGGGGTTTCTCTGGTCTCTGACAGAAGAATGGGGTGTTCTCTGTCTCTGACAGAAGAATGGGGTTTCTCTGGTCTCTGACAGAAGAAATGGGGTTTCTCTGGTCTCTGACAGAAGAATGGGGGTTTTCCTCTGGGTTTTTTTTCTGACAGAAGAATGGGTTTCTCTGGTCTCTGACAGGAAGAATGGGGTTCTCTGGTCTCTGACAGAAGAATGGGGTTTCTCTGGGTCTCTGACAGAAGAATGGGGTTTCTCTGGTCTCTGACAGAAGAATGGGTTTCTCTGGTCTCTGACAGAAGAATGGGGTTTCTCTGGTCTCTGACAGAGAATGGGGTTTCTCTGTCTCTGACAGAAGAATGGGGTTTTCTCTGGTCTCTGACAGAAGAATGGGGTTTCTCTGGTCTCTGACAGAAGAATGGGGTTTCTCGGTCTCTTGACAGAAGAAATGGGGTTTCTCTGGTCTCTGACAGAAGAATGGGGTTTCTCTGGTCTCTTGAAGAAGAATGGGGTTTCTCTGGTCTCTGAGCAGAAGAATGGGGTTTCTCTGGTCTCTGACAGAAGAATGGGTTTCTCTGGTCTCTGACAGAAGAATGGGTTTCTCTAGTCTCTGACAGAAGAATGGGGTTTCTCTGGTCTCTGACAGAAGAATGGGGTTCTCTGGTCTCTGACAGAAGAATGGGGTTTCTCTGGTCTCTGACAGAAGAATGGGGTTTCTCTGGTCTCTGACAGAAGAATGGGGTTCTCTGGTCTCTGACAGAAGAATGGGTTTTTCTCTGGTCTCTGACAGAAGAATGGGGTTTCTCTGGTCTCTGACCAGAAGAATGGGGTTTCTCTGGTCTCTGACAGAAGAATGGGGTTTCTCTGGTCTCTGACAGAAGAATGGGGTTTCTCTGCGTCTCTGACAGAAGAATGGGGTTTCTCTGGTCTCTGACAGAAGAATGGGGTTTTTCTCTGGTTCTCTGACAGAAGAATGGGGTTTCTCTGGTCCTCTGACAGAAGAAAATGACGGGGTTTCTCTGGTCTCTGACAGAAGAATGGGGTTTCTCTGGTCTCTGACAGAAGAATGGGGTTTTCTCTGGTCTCTGACAGAAGAATGGGGTTTTCTCTGCGTCTCTCCGATGTTTTTGGATATCTCCACTATGGCTATTGTACAGGTTTATTTCCCCCTCACTGGTCTGTCTCTTTCTTTGGTGCCTTCGGATGTGGATTGAAAGAATCGTGTTGTGTTCTCCTGTGTCTGGTTAGGTCCCTCTTAGCCACAAGACGAGCCCCTGACACTATACATTCTCATACTCACACGGAGGCATTCAGGTTTTTGACTAGAAAGATTGGCAATACAAACTGCCCCTCTGTGTGCAATACTCAGGTCTCTGGTGGTGAATTCCATTCAGTAGAATCCAGTTCTTCAGTGAGATTTTTAACAAATCACATGTCTGTTCAGGGTTATACACACTTGCTTTTGAGCAGATACGGCGTTGTAGGTAATGTTGTCTTGGGGGTTATGTTGAATATATTTTTGTCAAAGTAGAGGGGCACGGCAGAATAGGCTTAAAGTAGTGGCAGCAGGTAGCCTAGTGGTTAGAGCGTTGGGCAAGAAACTGAAAGGTTGCTGGATCGAATCCCTGAGCTGTCAAGGTAAAAATCTGTCGTTCTGCACCTGAACAAGGCTTACTGTTCCCCGGTAGGCCGTCATTGTAAATAAGAATTTGTTCTTAACTGACTTGCCTAGTTAAAGGTTTGGTCTTTGAGTCAGAAATTTAGGCAAGATGCCAAAACATTTTTCTTTTTTCGTTTCCAGGTGGAAAGCGCAAAGAGGACTCAAAAAATAAATTCAAATGTAAATTTGCTCATCTACCTCACATGGGTACACCGCAACCTTCTCCGATGCTACACTCAAACTAAGGACCAGTAGATTATCACTATCAATAGGTATCTAACATTTGTCATAATGTTCACATGATCTCTTAATGTGCAAGTGTTACTCCTCCGATCAAGACAGATGATTGATGTCTGAATCTGCCTGAGTTAGAGGCACTGAGATGTGTGTTGTCACCACAGATATGAGGCACACCTGCCGACTCGCCTTGTTTTCAGGTTCCAAAGGAACAACAGCTATTTGTGTAAGAGCTTTCTGAAATGCTTGGTCTCTGGTCTAAATTAGCATGGAAATGAGAATCATACCGACAGGTGAGCACTCACTCGACAACCAGGAAACTCCCTGCCGGTGCGCTGTAAATCTACATACATTGAACTTTGCCCTATATCACTTGTAGGTGCCCATGATGCTCGGCTTTTCTGCTTGGAACACATAATGAATTGTGGTTTATTAAATACCAACCTCTGCCTTAGTTGCAGGCTTTTCCTTGAGGTTTTCACCTATTGCATCCATAATGTGACATGTCATGTGCATTTAAGTTCAAAGGCCTACATGTTGTGATTTCTCAGGAATGTTCTCATAATCACACATGGAGWCAAGACAATAGCGGTTTAGCCTGATATCCCCCTTGCCGTGTGGTTGTTATCGGTGTCCTTGAAGGTTCCAGGTGAACAAAATGTGCAGTTGATCTTAGCTGCTAGATTAGATCTCGCAAACAGGACATTCCTTTGCCTCTTCGAACATGTGCATTTGCTATACCTTCCCAGATGAAACAATACTACCGTTTACTATAGAATACTACAGTACTTACTATAGAATTCTATAGTAAACTGTAGAATCATTTACTACACACTGTAGTGTCCCTCGATCATGTGTAGTACTTACTATAGAATGCTGTAGTAAATACTACAGTTTTATCCACAAAAAACACCCACTGTTAAATGCTACAGTAGTGTCAGCAAAAACACCACACTTTTTTAACTATAGTGAATACTACAGTTTTTAATTTGCATAGACCCTGCCCATTCCCCTCCCCATATCACAATTTGTGCCATCCATAAGTGAGAAACCTACATACCGTATGTTGTGTTCCGAAAAGAGCAGAAGCGTTGAATTATCCGTTCAGACCCCAGTCCCTGTAGCTACCTACAGGTTATGGAAAATTATAGCTCTCTTTAGTATTTCTCTAGTAGGTTTCCTCAAGGAGAAAGCCTCTACTTCTTCTATGTCAAAGATAATAGAACAAAAACACTATAGTCTGCAAAACCAAGACATTACAGTAAATACTACAGTATACTACATTAATTACTATAGTATATATTACATTTTTATTTTACTACAGTATTTAGACTAGTTAACTGTAGATGCTACAGTAAACACTAGTGAATACTACAGTAAAGTCTGCAAAAACACTACAATTAATACTATAGTATTTTTTTATTTGAGTTGTGGCTAGTTACTGGTAAACTACTCCGGACCTTTACCGGAGTTCAAGAGAAGTACAGATTATGCCAGTTAACTTTACATACAGTTATGTGTGCAGGTTATATGATTTAAAGGCCATACATTTTATAGAAAGCCCTGTTGGTCTGAAAATGTCTGGCTGCTGACTTCAAGTTCATAATCACTGTTACATAAAAATAACAAAATACTGCATTCGGCTCATTGAGTACAGAGGCTGAAGTAGATAAATGGATTGGCCTGCTATTCAACATACTTTAGAATATTGGATACTATCTGTGAGATAGCTCCCTTTACTGAGTGTTGACAAGCTTTTCTTTGTCATAGATTCAACACTGACGTGTCATAGATTCAACACTGACGTGTCATAGATTCAACACTGACGTGTCATAGATTCAACACTGACGTGTCATAGATTCAACACTGACGTGTATGTAAGTCACAGGTTGTCGTTCACACCACATGAGCGAAATCATGTTGGGCAAAGTTTCAAACGGTGTTAAAATGCATAAAGGACTAAATATTGACATGTACACAAAGCATTTATCTTGAATATTCCATTTGGAAACAGGTTTTGCGTGACATTCTTGCTGTATAAAAGACCTCCAGCCTAGTGTTTGGTTAATTGAAAGGGCTTTCCGTGAGCATACCAGTGGATGGGAGCTGAGAGCGAACACTTCCCACTTGAACTATTGTTGTAATCATGTAGGGTCCCTCCGATTTCAACGATGTGTACACTTGACAATGTCTCCTATACTGTTCCCTGTATGCTCAGACGTTACTGATTGAGTCATTCCATGTTGATTGTGTACTGTGTGTCCTGCTCTAAGGACGGGTAGATGTTTTTGCTCTGTTAGACACTTTTATATACTTTTTGCTGTTGCCCCCGCCCCCCCCGTACATTCCAGTAGGCTGGATCATTACCTTTTGATGGTGTTAGCTTAGGGTAGACTTTACTCCTAGGGCAGGGAGAGCTCAGTGTAGGTTTTCTCTGAACAATGGATCCCTCTTGCTCCATAGTGGGGCAWGAATGCTACCACACCCAGACATCCCAGCTATTGACCAATAACATTGACGACATGCCCTATATGGAGTTGAGATTTGATATGGATAGGTTTTGTCAAGACTGTGCTCAGTCCCTGTGTACACATTTTTATGTTGCTGTATACACATTGTAGCCAGCCAATGTGTCGAGAGATTAGAAGTTTGAAGATTTTATACCAGTATTGATACTTGTAGTTCAGTTGTTGATATAAGTTGCAGGTCGCTGAGTTCAGTCCAATTTTCCTTATAACCCTAAGGTAAATGTGCCAGTCTGTGGAACACCTGTCTTCAGTCCAATTGTTCTTTTATAAACCTTGAGGTTAAACCGTCCCACCACCCACGTAACATGTTGGTAAATAAGCCTGTTTGAGCTCTCTCTTCAGTCAGGGTAGTTCTGTCGGCACCTGGATCTCATGAGACTGGTCTAGAACAAATTCAAACTTCAAAGATGATTGCCATTGTCTCCTCTCTCACGGCTGGGGTCATTTGGGGAGAGCAGAGAGAGAGAGATTTGCTGTGGTTCTGTGTTTTGGCCTGGTTCCCATAATTGGCAGTCCCAAACTGAGGCGAATGCTGTGGGATGGAGACGCTCGCCTGTCCCCTGTAGCCCCTCCTCTCTGCTGTCAGGCCATGTCTGCCGGGACAGGGGCAAGGCATGCTGGGATGTGGGGGCAGAGTGTGGTATGCTGGGTCAGTGATATTTGTTCAGAACCAGAACACACTGTTGCTGAACAAGGATSCTCAACTGTAGCACACGCACATTTCCTGTCTCCTTCTTTCATGTCATGAAACCAAATAAAATACCAGCTATAAAGTGATGTTCTGTGTCATGTTTTTGCGAGTAAGGGTTGATGGTTTTGCCAAATACAACTGTGACTAGATTATTAAATATGATGCAGGCAGTTTAATACCATGAATGATGTTTGGGTAAAGGATATTGTAAAGTCAGTACCTAAAGATACTGCAATAGCATATGACATTAGTCAGTATGTAAGGGATTTGGAGTAGCATATTATATTTTTATATATAATACATGTCTTTTTTTTATAGCGCTTTTCATTACAGAGTTATCTCAAAGCTCTACTGAGTAAAAAACAAACATTGTATACAATAAAAACAACACATTTAGAATCACGGCAGGTAAATAAAAAGCAAAAGCGGGTGCAAAATACATTAAAATGACGACATTACTAATTCATTTGATTTTCCACAGGTGATTGGGTGGTGATACCAGAGGGGGAAGCTAGTCAAAATGCTTCAGGACATTGGTGCTAGAGCCATGGGGGTTTATGATTACCTCTTGAAGGGAACAGGTGAGGTATTTTTCTGCCTAGTTAATTACTTAACTATACCTCTGCTTTGTGTACCGTGAAAGCGGTAAACCTGTTTTGTAGTATATTTTACAGCTCATGTTTTGTTTCTCAGACCCGCGACTGTGGAGTTACCCACTCATGGGGAGTCCGGTGAACATGTCRGCCATCTTGCTGACCTACATCTTCTTCGTGCTGGTTGCTGGGCCTCGCTTCATGGCCAACCGCAAGCCCTTCCAACTCAAGGAGGCCATGATCACTTACAACTTCTCCATGGTGGCATTGAACGCCTTTATTGTCTATGAGGTGAAACACTATGACGCAAAGCTCTTGTCTCTCAAAGATCGGGGTTCTTGATTGGTTCTTTTGAGAGGCATCTCTACAGGACTTGGAGCCAGTCTTTTCCCTAGCAGTGTATTTGGTGTTTGGTATGTGGCAGCTCTGTCTGAATGGGTTATTGCCATACTTGGCCAGAGTGTGTTGGATAATTGGAACTCTAGCTAAATGAACCATTGCCTAGATTGATGGAGGTAAATAAGATTTGAGATTTGCATGTAGAAGATGACCCATATAGTCAATATACACTTGCTTATGTTAATAACAGTATGGCTTCTTTCCAATCTAGTTTGACTACCGGTAGCTACAGTATCTGTTTGTCTCAATTTGTTCTCTTGTCTTTTTAGTTCTTGATGTCAGGCTGGGC
This sequence comes from Salvelinus sp. IW2-2015, assembly GCF_002910315.2. Classification (NCBI taxonomy): domain Eukaryota; kingdom Metazoa; phylum Chordata; class Actinopteri; order Salmoniformes; family Salmonidae; genus Salvelinus; species Salvelinus sp. IW2-2015. Next base: position 4,647,262 of record NC_036866.1, on the reverse strand, counting down.
CACGACATACACATGGAGATGTGACGCAGTTGATTACTCGGATAGCCCCCAAGGCCTTAGAGTAAGTCTTGAGTCTTTGCTTCACGCATGGTCCCCCCCTCCCCCGTGATGGTCATGAGATGCATCATCTTTGAAAGAAAGTATGCAAGACAAGATGCACATTGTTAGGATATTCCTACTGATCCACTGTGACAATACTATCTTTAGATTACTACTAATAGGCTGTTTTGTCCAAATTCTCACGTTTGCATGGTGTGTTGTGTTCCCTCACTAGATGGTTCGAGTGGCCTGGTTATTCTTGTTCTCCAAATTCATTGAGCTCTTGGACACAGTAAGACTTCAGATTATTTACTACAGATTTGCAGCTCCTCAGTCTTTCCCCCTCAGTTCACGTTATGGTCATCATGGTTGTATTTGACATGTTTCTCTCGTTGGGTCAGGTGTTTTTTGTTCTGAGGAAGAAACATGGTCAGATCACCTTCCTGCACGTCTTCCACCACTCTTTCATGCCCTGGACCTGGTGGTGGGGCGTCAGCTTAGCTCCCGGTGAGTCCACAATATTTGGTATTGTAAAATGGTGGGAAGACAATTCCATTTGCAGTAGACAAAGGTATGTTGTTGGAGGATCCAGTGGAATGTGGGYAGGGTTGGTTTGAAGTGTTCTGTGTGTTTTACCAACAGGGGGAATAGGCTCTTTCCATGCCATGGTGAATTGCATCGTCCACGTCATCATGTACTCTTACTACGGCCTGTCTGCGGCTGGACCACGCTTCGAAAAGTTCCTCTGGTGGAAGAAGTACATGACCGCCATCCAACTGGTATGTTTTGTTAGTTTGAATGGATGGATGTATATGACATTGTCATTTCCAGTATAAATTTGTACTATGAGTAGTAAGCTTTTGCCAGGTCTTCGTGGCTGTTTATACAGCATTTTTTTGTTGTTTCTCTAAAAGGTGATCTGTACTAGTTTTTGTTTTTTAAACTTTTGTAGATGCAATATACTAAAGTAGTAAATAAACTAGTCTGAAATACCATTATTGATCAGTGCAAGAGCTGTGCCACTTCAGAACATTCTTCTCCATATGCGTATTGTTCCTCTTCATTCCACCAACAGGTTCAGTTTGTGATGGTGTCCCTCCACGTCACCCAGTATTACTTCATGGACAGCTGTGACTACCAGGTCCCCCTGTTCATCCACCTCATCTGGATGTATGGTACCTTCTTCTTCGTGCTCTTCTCCAACTTCTGGTACCAGGCATACGTGAAGGGAAAGCGGTTGCCCAAGCAGGACTCCAAGCCTGGCCTCAAYGGCAAGGCCAACGGGACCACCATGGTCGCCAATGGCAAGCACCACAAGAAAGGTAACAGTAATGGCACCAGCAACGGTTCCAGTCACAACGAAAATGGCAGTGCCCATGCGGGCAAGATGAAGAAGTCCTAGGGTCTTCGGAAAAGAACATCCGAGACGCGTGAATACGAGATCCCGCACAAACTACTGTGGATTCCAAAGAATGTTTTGGTTATGTTTCTTTTCTGGTCGTTTTTAGTTTTATTCAGGACAAAAAGCTGGGGAAATTACGAGGTCAATGACTTCTGCGGTTGGGGTCCCACATTTCGTTTTTTTTTTTTTTAACTGGAAACTTACTATGGAACACAATTTATGAAAAGACATGTTATGTCCTGATGTTATCTCTTTACTGATGTTGCCACCTATGATAAAGATGAGCAATAATGACTATATAAAATAAATAATAAAAATACTGAGCTATATTGTATACAAAAAAATGGTAAATTAAATTATTTTATACTAAGAGAAAGAGATTTTGTTTAACAAGTAATACTTTTTTTTTTTTTTTAAAAAGGTAAGGTTCAAATTTGACACCTCTAACGATTATTGTAAATAAAGTAGTCAAAAGTTTAGTATTTGGTCCCATATTCCTAGCACACAATGACCACATCAAGCTTGTGACTCTACAAACTTGTTGAATGGATTTGCAGTTTTTGATTGTGTTTCAGATTATTTTGTGCCCAATAGAAAGGAATGGTAAATAATGTATTGTCATTTTTATTGTAAATAAGAATAGAATATGTTTCTAAACACTTGATTATGGATAATGCTACCATGATTATCAATAATCCTGAATTAATTGTGAATAATGATGAGTGATAAAGGTACAGAGGGTCAAAGATCATACCCCCAAGACATGCTAATCGCTCACCATTTCCAAAAACGGGAGATTCGATGACTTGGCGTTATATTTGACCCTATGTAACTTTCTCACTCATAATTGTTCACCCAACCCACAGCTCTTTATGTGGGGGAGGGGGCTGGTTCAGGGTTGGACTAGGGCAAACACATAATACCGGTATATGAGTTTGACTTTGAGCTGGTGACATGTGTACTGTAAATTACCTAATAATGCCAACACACAACCTCTAATGGTAATGACTGTCTGGAAATGTCTACAGTATCTATGACGTGTCGAGGCTAATGCCATTCTTACTTCACAAGGCTGTAAGTCCAACAACCTCAATGAGTTGGTAAATGACCTGCTTGTCATGACAGAGCAACATTATGGTGCTTCTTTCAAAGCGTTTCTGTGAGACCTTGACACTGTAAATAAAGGTGGACATTAATGTCTCCTTACATCTGCTCGGATACTGATCCTGACGGAAAATGGAACTTTATACTTTGATTTCCACAAGCATTTCAAACAATGTTTGACAAATCCTTGTATGATGTCCTTTGTGTTAATATGTTTATTCATCCTAGGTTGACTGTAATGTATTTCGGGGGTAATCGAGGGGAATTAAAATACATCCGAATTTTAAAACGTTATTAAACATGAATTAATTCAGTTAGCTACAGGTCTACTGATACATAACATTTCAAGTCATTCTCATTTTCCCATTGGAACTGAATACAGCCCCGAGTTTAAAGGCATTCTCAAAATATGGGTATTGAAAATATACAGAAATGTACTGTTCTCAAGCCATGAAATATTTACTGCTGCTGAGGCCAAGGCAGGGTGAGCTTTGGTGAGTCAGACCACTTACCATCCAGCCACCCTTTCTTACAGGTTGGCTGAGACATATATCCTGGAGGTGAGTTACTATGTCCCATGAAAGAGCTTGCTCCTCCAACCAATGCTGTTTTGAAGCTATCGAACTCACACCAGCACAAATGGAGAACCAGGAGAGAGGATGATGTGGGGATGAGTGTGTGCACTTTGACCCCCTTTCCCCTAGGAAATGTTCTCCAGGATATAGAAAATGAGCTCCATGACTAAGGGTTCTTCGCTCCTCTTGCGCCCCCTGCTGTGGATGATGGGGATCAGCACGGTGTCCAGGRCGTTGAGGTACGGGGCTGGGAGGGGCAGGCCGTTACTGCCGGCCACAAACCTCACCTGGAACATGGAACAGCGATGTTAACCACCACACATCTATGGGTTCAACTGCTAGCTTTGGTAATATTATGCAGGCCTATATCCGATCACTATTTACATAAAGAATAACTTTATATTAAAAGGTGGTCAACCACTCACATATTAGTAATTCAAGAAATATTACAACTATTGAAGTCAGGCAGGAATAACGTGATATACAATTTCAACGATTACGTTTCCTCAAAGGTCTAAATTGGCCAATGACCTACGTGCAGTATCTTCATCCTAGCCAATGGCGCCCTCACCTGGTGGGAGTCCAACGTGACGCGCAGCCCCAGCTTAGCCATACCATCCTCCTTCAGCAACTTGAGGTGTGGGCCCAGTGCCAGGCAGAATGCCCGGGCCAGTCTCTCTGTGAGCCTGCTGTGTTCTGTATGGTGGTCACCCTGGCTCTTATGATGACCCCCCTTCTGTAAGGAGAACACCTGAAGGACACAAGACAACAATGCACTTAGAGAATACAGTAATAAAGAGGCTTTGTGTAGGAGTCAAGACTAGTGGTTAGATGTGCCCTAGATATTGTTTGGTCCAAAGGCTGGGATTAACCTCTGTCCAGCGGATGACCTTTCCATTGGCCTTGTACTCAGACTTCTGGAACATCTTGATACTGCTGATGGACTCCATGGACTTGCCATCAATGGGGCTAATAACCCTGCAAAAAACACACACACACACACACACACACACACACACGGTAATACAAAGTTGCAGGCAACGGTAAAGAGTAGCCTACATCGATAGAGAATGGTTAATGGGCAGGGGGCTCACAGGTCTGAGACAGACTTGGAGACTGGATGAAACAACAATGGGTTAGTGAGAGGTTAAAGGTAGTATAATGATAAGATACAGAACTAGCCATGGAACACTGATCAGGGCAGATGTAATGACCAAACCATTACCCCTTGTTTACAGTGCATTCTTTCTCTTGCCATTGGACCTGGACATGCTCTTGGCTGTCTGATTGGTCGATCCGCCCACAGGAGATGTTGTAGTCTTTCATCTCCCGTAGCGACCGGCGAAGCTCCACCATGGTCTCCACGGTGATCTGCACCATCAGCCCATCTGGAGAGAGGGACAGCAATACAGCAAAACACACACAGACAGCAACAAGGACATGCACACTCACCTGCACATACATACAGCCACACTCACCTGCTCATACAGCCACACTCACCTGCACATACATACAGCCACACTCACCTGCACATACATACAGCCACACTCACCTGCACATACATACAGCCACACTCACCTGCACATACATACAGCCACACACACCTGCACATACATACAGCCACACTCACCTGCACATACATACAGCCACACACACCTTGAGTGCACATGGACACACAGATACACACAAACATTGAGAGACTCTAAATAAGGAAATCATATTTAGGATGAAAGTTAGTAGTAATGTCATAATAAGACTATTTCTGTATGTGAATAGTTGAATATGATTAGTAAGGTAATGTTCCAGATCTAAATGAAGATACACAAGGATGACAGTACCTTCAACGATGCTGGATTTGGCCAGATATCCTGATGCTGCTTTAAGGGCTCCACTGAACAAAAAAAAGCAGGAACCAGTAACTGAAACAAAACACAACACCACATATCACCACTTGACTTGTAAACTTAACAAAAAAAGAAACGTCCTTTCACTGTCAACTGTGTTTATTTTCAGCAAACTTAACATGTAAATATTTGAATGAACATAACAAGATTCAACAACCGAGACATAAACTGAACAAGTTCCACAGACATGTGACTAACAGAAATTGAATAATGTGTCCCCTGAACAAAGGGGGTCAAAATCAAAAGTAACAGTCAGTATCTAGTGTGGCCAGCAGCTGCATTAAGTACTGCTGTGCATCTCCTCCTCATGCACTGCACCAGATTTGCCAGTTCTTGCTGTGAGATGTTACCCCACTCTTCCACCAAGGCACCTGCAAGATCCCAGACTTATTTTGGGGAATGGCCCTAGCCCTCACCCTCCGATCCAACAGGTCAGTCCGATGATGCTGTGACACACCGCCGTAGACCATGACGGACCCTCCACCTCCAAATCGATCCCGCTCAAGAGTACAGGCCTCGGTGTAACGCTCATTCCTTCAACGATAAACGTGAATCCGGCCCTCACCCCTGGTGTGACAAAACCGCGACTCGTTAGTGAAGAGCACTTTTTGCCAGTCCTGTCTGATCCAGCGACGGTGGGCTTGTGCCCATAGCGACGTTGTTGCCGTTGATGTCTGGTGAGGACCTGGCTTACAACAGGCCTACAAGCCCTCAGTCCAGCCTCTCTCAGCCTATTGCGGACAGTCTGAGCACTGATGGAGGGATTGTGCGTTCCTGGTGCAACTCGGGCAGTTGTTTTTCCCATCATGTACGGATGTACCAATCCTGTGCAGGTGTTGTTACACGTGGTCTACCACTGCGAGGACGATCAGCTGTCCGTCCTGTCTCCCTGTAGCGCTGTTTTAGGCGTCTCACAGTATGGACATTGCAATTTATTTCCCTTCCCAGTCCTCATGCCTCCTTGCAGCATGCCTAAGGCACGTTCATGCAGATGAGCAGGGACCCTGGGCATCTTTCTTTTGGTGTTTTCAGAGTTAGTAGGAAGGCCTCTTTAGTGTCCTAAGTTTTAATAACTGTGACCTTAATTGCCTACCGTCTGTAAGCTGTTAGTGTCTTAACGACCAATGTTCATGAATTGTTTATGTTTCATTGAACAAGCATGGGAAACAGTGTTTAAACCCTTTACAATGAAGATCTGTGAAGTTATTTGGATTTTTTAGCTGAGTTTAGTATATAAACACCTTCAATATTACAGTTGGACTAACCAAAAATAATGACAGAACTAAGCTTTCTCCACCTGTATCTTTCTCGGGATGATTCACCCTCTCACATGACACCACATTGCCCTCCAGTGGTGAAAAAAAGTGGTAGCTAAGGCACAGTTCTTGCAGTGAGCGCGTTTAAAAACATTGCAAATCACACATACGATTTTCCCTAGGCTGTCATAGGCCAGATACATTGTGGGTGTTATCTGGCAGTCAATATTAAATCTCTGTACCATAATCTCTCCCTCCCTCTCCCTGATTGTAGGTGATGTGCTGCTTGCCCCTGTGTAGCATTCCTTCTCTACTGGTGGTTCTCGTTGATTACAGGACAGGCAGTGGACTCTGTCTCAGTCTCCCTAATAATCTCTGCAACCCAGAAGTAAAATCTTGCGTAATTTGTTCAGATATGTATTTGTATTTATTAAGGATCCCCATTAGCTGCTGCTAATGTTGAGCAACATTAAGTCAGTTATATACAATTTGAAATATTACATGCCCATGGGAGATTACGGTTTCCCCTAGTCCACATCGCCCTCTGTTGATTCTAGGGGCGCTCCCACCTTTGCGAGGCTGATTGTGGATGCTGATGGCCTGGGTCTGGTACTGGCCATCGTCCCCCTGAACACAGATGAGGTGGGAGTCTGCCGCCACGTTGAAGCATGCCCCCATGGCCAGCACATGCTCATTGGACTTATTCAAAGCCTTCATCAGCTGAGAAAGAGAGAGAGATTATCGATGATCTATTTCACTTGCTTTGGCAATGTATACATATGTTTCCCATGCCAATAACACCCCTTGAATTGAATTGAGAGGTGAAAGATAGAGAGAGAGAGAGAGAGAGAGGTGGAAGGGTGGAAAGAGAGACATGATTGATATCAACCCTTGATCTATTGATGAAAGAGTAGTTTATAAAGGAGTGCTTTATAATTTATATGCATTTATAACGTCGTATTCATTACAGTTATTATAAAGCGTAACCAAGTGCTGCTTCATGGTTTGCCTGTACCTCATCATAGCCGTTGGTAGGGATTTTAATGCAGGTCCTCTGAGCTTCCAGATCTACAGTGAGTCCAGGCACCACTGGCAGAGTGTACCGGTAATTCCTGAAGTCCTGGTAAGCAATGAGGGAAAAATGTGTGATTCATTAGGCCCCAAATGGAAGAAAACAGACCTAAACAGAGAGGGATTTTCTGAACTCGTCCAGTAAGAAACGCTCCATTCATTTTCCGTTGTAAAACATTTTGGTACGGTGTGCCCTAATGAACACAACCTTGGTGTTGATTGTTGTTAGTGTAATGAGAGGCAAGCTACTTACTACTAGTAGTCTCATGATGGTGTGGCCGGTTTCCCCAAACAGAGCCTTCCTGAAGCGCACGCTGTACAGAGGACAGGGGTAAACTGGAAAGGGAGAGGAACGCCTTAATGGGAGGACACTGGACGTGGCCGTCAAAAGCTGCACACTGTGTCTCTGATGCATGCACTCTCTCGCTCTCTCTCTCACGCAATCACACTCTCGGCTATGCTCACTGAGTCTGGACATAGTCAAATATTTCCTTAATTGTGGGTCAGTCACAGTGGTCAGATATTCTGCCACTGTGTACTCTCTGATTAGGGCCAAATAGCATTCTAGTTTGCTCAGTTTTTTTTGTTAATTATTTCCAATGTGTCAAGTAATTATCTTTTTGTTTTCTCCTGATTTGGTTGGGTCTAAATGTGTTGCTGTCCTGGGGCGCTCTCTCTCGCTCTCTCTCTCTCTCTCTCTCTCTCTCTCTTCTCTCTCTCTCTCTCTCTCTCTCTCTCTCTCTCTCTCTCTCTCTCTCTCTCTCTCTCTCTCTCTCCTCTCTCTCTCTCTCTCTCTCTCTCTTCTCTCTCTCTCTCTTCTCTCTCTCTTCTCTCTCTCTCTCTCTCCTCTTCTCTTCTCCTCTCTCTCTCTCTCTCTCTCTCTCTCTCTCTCTCTCTCTCTCTCTCTCTCTCTCTCTCTCTCTCTCTCTCTCTCTCTCTCTCTCTCTCTCTCTCTCTCTCTCTCTCTCTCTCTCTTCTCTCTCTCTCTCTCTCTCTCTCTCTCTCTCTCTCTCTCTCTCTCTCTCCTCTCTCTCTCTCTCTCTCTCTCTCTCTCTCTCTCTCTCTCTCTCTCTCTCTCTCTCTCTCTCTCTCTCTCTCTCTCTCTCTCTTCTCTCTCTCAGAGCGCTGACTTCCATCTGTACTCAGCTCCCAATCTGAGCATGAGGCGCAGGGGGAAAGCCTTGGCCCAGGACACCTCAGCCCGGGTGGATCAGCAGGCCAAAGAGAAAGGGCTGGTTGGGCATAGGGAGACCCTGCAGGGACTGGAGAGTGGAGTGCACCCAGAGGAACCCTGCATGCTCCTCACAGCCGCGGAAACTACTGGAGAACTGGGAGAGACCCAGGTGCGCTCAGTACCTTGCCTGCAGAAAGAGAGAGAGAGAGGGGGAGAGAGAGAGAGAGATGGAGGGAAAATAGAGATGGAGGAGGGAAAGAGAGATAATCAATGACTGTACAAAACATTAGGAACACCTTCCTAATATTGAGTTGCCCTCAGAAAGCCTCAATTTGTCTCGGGTATGGACTTTAACAGGTGTCGAAAGTGTTCCACAGGAATGCTGGCCCATGTTGACTCCATTGCTTCCCACAGTTGTGTCAAGTTGGCTGGAAGTCCATTCGGTGGAGAACCTTTCTGATACACACAGGGAATTGTCTCAAGGCTTAAAACCCTACATCCCAACCCGAGCACTCCGTTCCCCCACCTTCTGGTCTCTTGGTCCCTCACACCTCTACGGCACGAAAGCTCCCGCTCAGCCCAGTCAAAGCTGATCTCTGTCCTGGCACCCCACTGGTGGAACAAGCTTCCCCCTAAAGTCAGGACAGCGGAGTCCCTGCCCATCTTTGAAACCCTACCTCTTTGAAGAGTATCTTAAATAACGTTCAGGTTGCACCCATCCCACTAACACTGACTTTGTTGTTAACTACTATGTTGAGGGAAATGTCTTGATACTATTGTGATGTGTTGTTGTCTCACCTAGCTATCTTAAGATGAATGCACTAATTGTAAATCACTCTGGATAAGAACATCTGCCAAATGACTAAAATGTAAAAATGGAAGGAAAATGGGACTCTTTCAAGACCTGCCTTCAGAGCTCAATCCAGTGCTGATCAATGGTACCTAACTTGCCAGACCACGTCAATACCAGTCTCACCTGTGAGGGCGTCCTGTAGAGCTGTATAAAGTGGCTGAAGATGTCTTTGGGGAAGCTCTTCTCTTCGGGAGACATTGCAGCAGCACCACCACTTCCACCTGGCCCACCGCGTGCATGCCCTTTGACGTCACACACCAGCACTTCCTGTTTACATCTGGGAAAACCAATGAGAGTAGCGCTTCAATGTGAGGTCACAATGTGATTTGAATTTCCATAGTGAGCTAAGATGAAAACATGGTGTCACACAGTGTCAATAACTGAAAAAAGGTTGAATGTTGAGAGAAAATGGTCACATACAGTTGACTAGCTTGACCATGGCAGTAGGTTGGCGTTGAGGACAAAGACCAGGGAGTTGGGCCTTCCGCTCTCCAGTTCCTGGATGAGAAACCCTCTCAGAGGGCCTTTCTCCACTGTGTAGTCTGGTGAGACAGATGAAACGGTAACCTAGACATCCTTAGAAACTATTCAAAAGAAGTGTCCAGTTGACAATCCCAAGCACAGTGAACTAGCCAGCCATTAGCATCTCCAGTAGCTAACTACCTAATGCTATGACAACCCAGTACAGTGAGCTAGCCTTCTGCATATCCTTAGCTGACTACCTAACCCTATGACCCTCAAACTCAACCTCGAAGCCAGGTCCTGTTCCACCGCGTTTTTTCGTTGTTCCCCTCTAATTAGGGACTGATTTAGACCTGGGACACCACGTGTCTGCAATTAAATTATCAGTATAACAGAAAACCAGCAGGCACCGGTCCACATAGGGTAGGGTTGTGAGCTAGCGGTTAGCTAAAGTGAGCTAGCGGTTAGCATCTCCAGTGTTGGTAGCCTGGTTGTACCTCCTTTGACTCCAGTAGAGGTGAGGATGGGAGGGAGGCCATCCAGTGGTGAGGTTGGCAGAGCTACTGATGTGGCTACTGACCAGGGTTGCTGTACCCCAGCCACAGGGCCCACACACCTCCTGCAGAGGCTATACGAGAGGGGAGAAGAATACTTTATTAATCCATAAAGACAGACATTGGTCTTCTGTTGTACCACACACACACACAGTGGCTGGAGCAGTGGGCAGCTACTAGTACCACACCAGTGAGCAGTTTAGGGTTAAGTGCCTCGCTCAAGGCCACAACTGCAGGTGATGGCATCTAGGACACTCTCACCAGATGTCCCCTGTCAGACATGGGATTAGAACCAGCAACGACCCACTTCTCTAGCCTCGAGGCTCTCGGCTACCTGCTGCCCAAGGAGAGGAGAGAGGAGGAGGAAGGAAAGAGAGAGAGAGCTTATAGATTACTTTGGGTTATGGATATCAACAGGTATCAACAGAAAGACTGATAGTACACTACATGTGAGCACATCCTCAGATATTTTATGTACATTTTAAATCAATTGCATTAAATGAGTCTGGTCTGACAATGTTTTGTTACATACATTGAGCAGGGGCGGCCCCTGTGCTATTGGTGTCCTCCTGCTGGTCTGTGGTGAGCCAGTGGCGCTTCTGATTGTAGCAGCTATACTTCTCCTCAATAATAGCGGTGAGAAGGTGGGCCTCTGATTGGTGTACAAGGGAGCAAGAGTCTGATTTCTCATTGGATAGGATTTCATCAGCAAACCACACCCTCCTTCTCCCCCTGGGAGGGGTTCCTGAAGAAAATAACAAAAGAGAGAGTGGGAACATGTTTCTACATGTTGCACCAATGAACTGTGTAAAAACACCGTTTTTGCCTGTAGTGTTATGGTAACAGTGTTGTCAGGTGATACTCACTTTTCACTAGAGTTGAGTGACAGGAGACACAGACACGCCCCTCCTTCCCATCCAGGTGTGTTAGTCGGAACTTCAGACCGGAGAGCACAATGAACAGAATACCTGTAGGGGACACCGCGCGCGCGGCGCCACACACACACACACACACACACACACACACAGACACGAACACAGACACACACACACACACACACACCACACACACACACACACAACACACACACACAACACACAGACACCACACACCA
>NC_036866.1:4536013-4635729 GCF_002910315.2 Salvelinus sp. IW2-2015 | reverse complement strand
CAGAGCGCTGACTCACATCTGTACTCAGCTCCCAATCTGAGCATGAGGCGCAGGGGGAAAGCCTTGGCCCAGGACACCTCAGCCCGGTGGATCAGCAGGCCAAAGAGAAAGGGCTGGTTGGGCATAGGGAGACCCTGCAGGGACTGGAGAGTGGAGTGCACCCAGAGGAACCCTGCATGCTCCTCACAGCCCAGGAAACTACTGGAGAACTGGGAGAGACCCAGGTGCTCTCTCTCTCTCTCTCTCAGAGCGCTGACTCACATCTGTACTCAGCTCCCAATCTGAGCATGAGGCGCAGGGGGAAAGCCTTGGCCCAGGACACCTCAGCCCGGTGGATCAGCAGGCCAAAGAGAAAGGGCTGGTTGGGCATAGGGAGACCCTGCAGGGACTGGAGAGTGGAGTGCACCCAGAGGAACCCTGCATGCTCCTCACAGCCCAGGAAACTACTGGAGAACTGGGAGAGACCCAGGTGGCTCAGTACCTTGCCTGCAGAAAGAGAGAGAGAGGGGGAGAGAGAGAGAGAGATGGAGGGGAAAATAGAGATGGAGGGAGGGAAAGAGAGATAATCAATGACTGTACAAAACATTAGGAACACCTTCCTAATATTGAGTTGCCCTCAGAACAGCCTCAATTTGTCYGGGTATGGACTTTACAAGGTGTCGAAAGTGTTCCACAGGAATGCTGGCCCATGTTGACTCCATTGCTTCCCACAGTTGTGTCAAGTTGGCTGGAAGTCCATTCGGTGGAGAACCTTTCTTGATACACACAGGGAATTGTCTCAAGGCTTAAAAACCCTACATCCCAACCCGAGCACTCCGTTCCCCCACCTCTGGTCTCTTGGTCCCTCACACCTCTACGGCACGAAAGCTCCCGCTCAGCCCAGTCAAAGCTGATCTCTRTCCTGGCACCCCAATGGTGGAACAAGCTTCCCCCTAAAGTCAGGACAGCGGAGTCCCTGCCCATCTTTTGAAACCCTACCTCTTTGAAGAGTATCTTAAATAACGTTCAGGTTGCACCCATCCCACTAACACTGACTTTGTTGTTAACTACTATGTTGAGGGAAAATGTACTTGATACTATTGTGATGTGTTGTTGTCTCACCTAGCTATCTTAAGATGAATGCACTAATTGTAAATCACTCTGGATAAGAACATCTGCCAAATGACTAAAATGTAAAATGGAAGGAAAATGGGACTCTTTCAAGACCTGCTTCAGAGCTCAATCCAGTGCTGATCAATGGTACCTAACTTGCCAGACCACGTCAATACCAGTCTCACCTGTGAGGGCGTCCCTGTAGAGCTGTATAAAGTGGCTGAAGATGTCTTTGGGGAAGCTCTTCTCTTCGGGCAGACATTGCAGCAGCACCACCACTTCCACCTGGCCCACCGCGTGCATGCCCTTTGACGTCACACACCAGCACTTCCTGTTTACATCTGGGAAAACCAATGAGAGGTAGCGCTTCAATGTGAGGTCACATGTGATTTGAATTGTTCCATAGTGAGCTAAGATGAAAACATGGTGTCACACAGTGTCAATAACTGAAAAAAGGTTGAATGTTGAGAGAAAATGTCACATACAGTTGACTAGCTTGACCATGGCCAGTAGGTTGGCGTTGAGGACAAAGACCAGGGAGTTGGGCCTTCCGCTCTCCAGTTCCTGGATGAGAACCCTCTCAGAGGGCCTTTCCTCCACTGTGTAGTCTGGTGAGACAGATGAAACGGTAACCTAGACATCCTTAGAAACTATTCAAAAGAAGTGTCCAGTTGACAATCCCAGCACAGTGAACTAGCCAGCCATTAGCATCTCCAGTAGCTAACTACCTAATGCTATGACAATCCCAGTACAGTGAGCTAGCCTTCTGCATATCCTGTAGCTGACTACCTAACCCTATGACCCTCAAACTCAACCTCGAAGCCAGGTCCTGTTCCACCGCGTTTTTTCGTTGTTCCCCTCTAATTAGGGACTGATTTAGACCTGGGACACCAGGTGTCTGCAATTAATTATCAGGTATAACAGAAAACCAGCAGGCACCGGTCCACATAGGGTAGGGGTTGTGAGCTAGCGGTTAGCTAAAGTGAGCTAGCGGTTAGCATCTCCAGTGTTGGTAGCCTGGTTGTACCTCCTTTGACTCCAGTAGAGGTGAGGATGGGAGGGAGGCCATCCAGTGGGATGAGGTTGGCAGAGCTACTGATGTGGCTACTGACCAGGGTTGCTGTACCCCAGCCACAGGGCCCACACACCTCCTGCAGAGGCTATACGGAGAGGGGAGAAGAATACTTTATTAATCCATACAAGACAGACATTGGTCTTCTGTTGTACCACACACACACACAGTGGCTGGAGCAGTGGGCAGCTACTAGTACCACACCAGTGAGCAGTTTAGGGGTTAAGTGCCTCGCTCAAGGCCACAACTGCAGGTGATGGCATCTAGGACACTCTCAACCAGATGTCCCCCTGTCAGACATGGGATTAGAACCAGCAACGACCCACTTCTCTAGCCTCGAGGCTCTCGGCTACCTGCTGCCCCAAGGAAGAGGAGAGAGGGAGGAGGAAGGAAAGAGAGAGAGAGCTTATAGATTACTTTGGGTTATGGATATCAAAGGTATCAACAGAAAGACTGATAGTACACTACATGTGAGCACATCCTCAGATATTTTATGTACATTTTAAATCAATTGCATTAAATGAGTCTGGTCTGACAATGTTTTGTTACATACATTGAGCAGGGGCGGCCCCTGTGCTATTGGTGTCCTCCTGCTGGTCTGTGGTGAGCCAGTGGCGCTTCTGATTGTAGCAGCTATACTTCTCCTCAATAATAGCGGTGAGAAGGTGGGGCCTCTGATTGGTGTACAAGGAGCAGAGTCTGATTTCTCATTGGATAGGATTTCATCAGCAAACCACACCCTCCTTCTCCCCCTGGGAGGGGTTCCTGAAGAAAATAACAAAAGAGAGAGTGGGAACATGTTTCTACATGTTGCACCAATGAACTGTGTAAAACACCGTTTTTGCCTGTAGTGTTATGGTAACAGTGTTGTCAGGTGATACTCACTTTTCACTAGAGTTGAGTGACAGGAGACACAGACACGCCCCTCCTTCCCATCCAGGTGTGTTAGTCGGAACTTCAGACCGGAGCACAATGAACAGAATACCTGTAGGGGACACGCGCGCGCCGCCGCGCACCACACACACACACACACACACACACACACACACACACACACACACACACACACACACACACACACACACACACACACACAATCACTAACAGGGTCAGCCTCCTTTCTCAGGGACAAGAGACCATAGACAAACATGCATTCCCTTCTTAATTGAAATACAACCAAGTGGTGTAAGACCCTCACCTTGCCACAGGCGCGGCAGTGGTGCCTTCTCTTTGTGAAGGTGAACCTGACTTCACACATCATACAGACCAGCGTATGGGCGTCAGGGACCCACACGGGGGCCACCTCCCCCAGGGTAGTGCCTCGCTCCCTGGACAGAATGCCCGCGGGGCCGGCCTGTAGCTCATTGTCTGGATCCACTGACGGAGACATAGGGGAAGGCCTGCAGTCCCCCACAGCTCCCTCTTCACTGTCTGCCTGTGCTCTGTTGGCATTAGTCTCATCAATAGTTAGCCCGTTGGCTTTGGTCTGGTTCTGAAGCCCCAGTCTGGGCCCCTGGGTATGGCTGCCTTCATAGAGCTCCTCCACAGGACGATCAGACGTGTCGTCCAGGTCAGGACTTATGCCATCTGAGCCACTGGGTGAGTCCTGCAGCTTACGTTCACTCTCTTCCAGCTCCTTCTCCTCAACCACAGAGTCCTCCTTGTAGGAGGGCAGCTGAGGCCTCTTCTTCTCCTCCTTCATCTCCACCTCTGGCACAGCCGCTTTGGAGGGTATGAGCATCAAAGGGGTGGAGGCCTTCCCGAAATGCCTCTCTCCCCATGTGGAGAGAGTTGTCACAGTGCAGTTCCCCTCCTCCAGCTGTCTCATCAGCCTCTGAGCGGGGGTCTCTAGTTGGGAAATGGGACCCTCTTTTGTCGCCCCCGGGCTCAGGACCCCCTTTGAATGGACTTTGGATTTTGCAGGGGACTCTGATCCGATGTGACCACAGCCCAGCTGTCCTGACTTTGTGACATCCCCATCTTCGAGCATCAGCAGACAGGGTCTGTGGAGCCAGTGGTGCTTAGCATCCATCGGAGACGGAGCATCTGATTCATCTGTTCATACAAAGACGTGGATGCGGATCAAAACCATTGGAAGAGAAACGTCAAATGAACCTGACAAAGACATTCTGCTTCACGCCGAGAGAAAAAACTGGCTATAAGGAACATAAAACATTTAGTCCACAAGCACATACACGCACTCACAAAAGCGTTCGTTGTATGCATGCACACACACAGACAGACAGACACACACACACACACACAACAACACCACACACACACACAGTGACCATGACCCCAGATTCGACCGGCTGTGTTCCTAGGTGGTAATTTGCCATTTATCTTGTCGCATCTAATAGGTTGAACCAGATTTATATATACAGTGGGGAGAACAAGTATTTGATACACTGCCGATTTTGCAGGTTTTCCTACTTACAAAGCATGTAGAGGTCTGTAATTTTTATCATAGGTACACTTCAACTATGAGAGACGGAATCAAAACAAAAATCCAGAAAATCACATTGTATGATTTTTTAAGTAATTAATTTGCATTTTATTATGCATGACATAAGTATTTGATACATCAGAAAAGCAGAACTTAATATTTGTACAGAAACCTTTGTTTGCAATTACAGAGATCATACGTTTCCTGTAGTTCTTGACTAGGTTTGCACACACTGCAGCAGGGATTTTGGCCCACTCCTCCCTACAGATCTTCTCCAGATCCTTCAGGTTTCGGGGCTGTCGCTGGGCAATACGGAGTTTCAGCTCCCTCAAAGATTTCCTATTGGGTTCAGGTCTGGGACTGGCTAGGCCACTCCAGGACCTTGAGATGCTTCTTACGGAGCCACTCCTTAGTTGCCATGGCTGTGTGCTCGTGTCGATGTCATGCTGGAAGACCCAGCCACGACCCATCTTCAATGCTCTTACTGAGGGAAGGAGGTTGTTGGCCAAGATCTCGCGATACATGGCCCCATCCATCCTCCCCTCAATACGGTGCAGTCGTCCTGTCCCCTTTGCAGAAAAGCATCCCCAAAGAATGATGTTTCCACCTCCATGCTTCACGGTTGGATGGTGTTCTTGGGTTTGTACTCATACTTCTTCTTCCTCCAAACACGGCGAGTGGAGTTAGACCAAAAAGCTCTATTTGTCTCATCAGACCACATGACCTTCTCCCATTCCTCCTCTGGATCATCCAGATGGTCATTGGCAAACTTCAGACAGGCCTGGACATGCACTGGCTTAAGCAGGGGGACCTTGCGTGCGCTGCAGGATTTTAATCCATGACGGCGTAGTGTGTTACTAATGGTTTTCTTTGAGACTGTGGTCCCAGCTCTCTTCAGGTCATTGACCAGGTCCTGCCGTGTAGTTCTGGGCTGATCCCTCACCTTCCTCATGATCATTGATGCCCCACGAGGTGAAATCTTGCATGGAGCCCCAGACCGAGGGTGATTGACCGTCATCTTGAACTTCTTCCATTTCTAATAATTGCGCCAACAGTTGTTTCCTTCTCACCAAGCTGCTTGCCTATTGTCCTGTAGCCCATCCCAGCCTTGTGCAGGTCTACAATTTTATCCCTGATGTCCTTACACAGCTCTCTGGTCTTGGCCATTGTGGAGAGGTTGGAATCTGTTTGATGAGTAGTGTGTGACAGGTGTCTTTTATACAGGTAACGAGTTCAAACAGGTGCAGTTAATACAGGTAATGAGTGGAGAACAGGAGGGCTTCTTAAAGAAAAACTAACAGGTCTGTGAGAGCCGGAATTCTTACTGGTTGGTAGGTGATCAAATACTTATGTCATGCAATAAAATGCAAATTAATATTTAAAAATCATACAAATGTGATTTTCTGGATTTTGTTTTAGATTCCGTCTCTCACAGTTGAAGTGTACCTATGATAAAAAATGACAGACCTCTACATGCTTTTTAAGTAGGAAAACCTGCAAAATCGGCAGTGTATCAAATACTTGTTCTCCCCACTGTATAGGCTCTAGGTTAAATTATCCACTGACTCCAACATAAGTGCACTGTTGTCCTTGAGAGAGATATTTGCGTCCCAAATGGGACCCTATTCCCTATGAAGTGCACTACTTTGAATAAATGTTACTTTTATTTAACATTTGAGTTAATAAAGGTTAAATCAAAAAAATGTAATAACCAGAGCCCATAGGGCTCTGTGATAAAGTAGTGCACTATATAGGAAATATGGTGCCATTTGGGATGGCGGAAGATCCAGAGAGCCAGGTAAAGCTGACTCATTCTCTGTGTGTGTGTGTGTGTGCGTGTCGTGTGCGTGCGTGCGTGCGTGCGTGCTGTGCGAGCGGCGTGCGTGCGTGCGTGCGTGTGTGTGTTTGCGTGTGTGCGTGCGTGCGTGCGTGTGTGTGTTGGGGCCCACTTTTGTGAAAAATGTAAACAATGTATTTGAGTTTTTACCAGCATTTGTAACTTCAGTCTGATAATTATCTGTATCTGTATAAAACAGTTAATCTGATAATACTTGTGGAATATAAAAATACTTGCTTGATATGTTTTCCAGTTTCTTGAAATACTTTGCAAATGCAACTCTATGTGAAAACTGAAATGATCTATTCATTCCTTTTCGTAGATGCTCTTATCCAGAACAACTTACAGTAGTGCAGACATTTTCATACTGGTCCCCTGTGGGAATCGAACCCACAACCCAAGCGTCATGCACTACCAACTGAGTCACATCCTCACATCGCATCATCACAAACCACTTGATGGCTCAATGTACTCAATTAATGCATTGTGCATTATTTTCCTTCATGGTGATGAAAAGCCTGCAGGTACAACCCTAGATGACAAGCCTATGTACAATACAGTAATGTACACTTACATCAAGTGGTTTGTAAGGATGGTAAATTAGTACTGCACAACAAGTGGTTGTTTTCCACATTATTTGATTAAGAAAAATATTTAATTTGACGTGAATGTTTTGTGTCTTTGCCCATAACTTTGAACCTTTTGATGTAAATGTTTGAGGACAGGGTTTTGTTCTTTCTAGATTCCATTAGAATGACAATTGCAGAGAAGGGACAAGGCAACAACTCTAACTATTGAATCCTACAAGATACTGTTCTCAATTATAAAATGGGTGATTCGAGCCCTGAATGCTGATTGGCTGACAGCCATTATATATGAGACCGTATACCACGTGTATGACAAAACATGTATTTTTACTGCTCTAATTAGGTTGGAAACCAGTTTATAATAGAAATAAGGCACCTCAGGGGTTTGTGGTATATTGCCAATATACCACGGCTAAGGGCTGTGTCCAGGCACTCTGCAACAGTCCTTAGCCAAGGTATATAGGTCATATACCACACCTACTCCGGCCTTATTGCTTAATTATACAACTACTGCACACACACAAAAAATGTCCAGCACTATAGACGCCTATACCAGTCAGCTAATACTAGCAAAGGCCCAGTGCACTACTTTTGTGAAGAAAAAAACTTTTTTTTTTCAGGGGGTGCTATTCCCCCCCTCAGCACCCCTACTTCCCCAACAGTGGCAAAATTGGATGTTAGATTATGTAGCCTGCATTATTATTATACATTATGAATCAAGGTGTATACAAATAGTTATAGGCCTAATGACAAGATAATGAATGGACAAAAAAACTAATTAAGACAATATTAATTTAATTCTATATTGTTTAAATATTCTACTTCACTATCGACTGGAATGCGCCAAAATGTTATTACGGTGAGAAAGAAAATCTGATTCATAATTCTGATTTTGGGATATGCTGTGATCTCTCCTCGGTTGGTTATTGCCTCAATTGCACAATTTCACATAGCCTTTATTGGCGTTGGTGAATTCTTTTCGGGGTAAAACTGCATTGCAGCTTCAACCCCGTAATCGCACCCCAACCCTTCCATTCATGCTGACGATTACTGAACAACAATAGGGCCCAACCTATTCAGCTGACTGAGCGTTTGCGGTACGGTGAATCAGTATCCTGCACACGTGCAACTGTTTTAAATCCCCTCTCAACCAGCGAACACGGCAATGCGACATTTGCTGCTCATCTCGCTTCATTAATTGTTGCAGAGTAATTAAACACAATATTATCTTTATCACGCCATTTCCAAAAATAGTCGTATTTTTCCAGTAATTCATATAGGCTGAACGAATATTCTCACTTGTGCTTCGATCTGTCGTTCTATGAATGTGTCGCGAGCGGCAAGACGCATGATTGCAGATCAGCTACAATTTCCCCTGATTGAAATACATCTTGCATCTCTATACAATAGAATTTAAAACCTTACCGTCTGTCAATGCACCCAAGAGGCTTTCATTCTCATCGTCCCGGGCACTGAAGAACTTCAACATTTTGTAACAGTGGCGAAGAAAATAAGTAAAACAGTCTTGCTCACTATCAGAGGGAGGATTTCCCTCTATTCCCCCCCTCTCCTTCTGCCCCTTTGCTACACTGCAGGTCTTCTTGAATGAACTCAAGGATGTCCTCATATGTCCTTTTCTAAACCAGTGTACAGTAGACCACAATGTACAGTAGACCACAAGCCAGTTTAATTTCATCAAAATCTTGCTCTCATTTCTAGCCAAGTGTCTACTGCACATAGGAATGAATGACTCCTGATGAAACATTTAAAAAGTATTTATCCCAGTGGTTAAAGTCTTAGATCATAATACAAGTAATGTGTACATGAAACCTCAGAAAGAAAACATTTGTCTAAAAATACAACCACGAAAGGCTTTATAACCATTATCTTTGACCAGTGATATTATCATCTAAGTCAGTCTGATATCCATTGCACGGCCTGATGCTGGAGTTGAATGAAATACTTGAGTTTAAGGCAACACCTGCTTTGATTTAAATATAGTGACAAAAAAGCTATGCATCTTGATACTACAATAATGAACCAGGGTGGCAGACATTGTGGAAATTGTAGTTTCCAAAAACAAAATATCCCCTTTCAACAGCTAGAAAGACCACAGAACCATGTACAAAATGTTAATCAACTTTATTTTGTTTCATAAACAAAAAACTTTTTAAAAAACTCTGAAGACTAGCTTTATTTAAAGACCACCGCAATCCTGATCGAGACTGACAATGTGGTGAAAAGTACTGAACTGTTGACCAATGTGTTGGGAGTTTAAGTGGGCAAGCCAGTCTGATAAGGGCTGCATCCGTGGGCCATTTCAAAATACACAAGTCTCCGGTTGACGGGATAGTGTTTGAAATGATATGTCTTAATAGCTAAAAGTTAAAACACCGGAAAAGTTGCCTTTCTTAATTGCAGTTCCAGTCCTTGTATCGGGTCTTGAGGGGAAGATCAATCAATTTGCCTCGTTCTTTGATGCTTCGTCAAAATTCTCCACCAGGTCTGAAGAGAAAGGGAGAGCAAAACAAAAGGATGGTTTTACAGGTTGAAATTATGTGAGGTTTCCTCTGAAGTCAAACAGAATCATCCTTACCTGGGACGTCATCATCTTCTTCTTCAATATCTTCTGCTTTAGGGGCTTTGTTGTCGAGCACTGAAACAAAATAAGAAATTGTACGCAATAAGCATCAAGACGTTCTTTGGGTCTCAGGTTGCAGAATAATCCCCAGGGGTGTATTCATTAGTGCACACAAAGAAAGCTATAGCAAAAGTTGAACAAAAACAAGAGTCTCTATTGGACAAATTCAGGTAGGTCCCAACGTTTTTTTTTTTACCCGTTTGGTTCCTCGTAAATACACCCTAGCCTACTGCATCTACCAACCCACCTTGCCGAGGGAACTGCTCTGCCAGTTTACGCAGGCTGGTGAGGCTGTCGGCACCCAGCTGACTGAGGATGCCCGGGAGCATCTCTGTGAGCTGTTTGGTCTCGGCGTGGCCGGTGATAGCGAAGGTGTTGGCCGACAGAGACGCCTGCACTTTGGGGTTGTTGAAATGGATCACTGTGCCGTCATCCTTGATCATGTTTACCTAGTGACAGAGCAGGTGGGGGTTTCGGTTACTTCAGATTCTACTCAAAGTTTGGTGCCCAGAGTGACTGACATACAAGACTGTAGCCCATGCAAGAGTCTTCAGAAGTGCAGTCGTTTCATTCAAATTAACCCATAAACTGGAGACAGGAGTCTCAAAGGAGTGAGGAAATATATGAAACGTGCAATGCATGTGTTACAATACATTATCTACGAAATGCAGACATGTGAAATGATTGCTGTTGCTTACCTCTTCAATACCAGCAATGTTGTTTACAGCTAATTTCTTTAGCGAACTCTGAAGTTTTTTGTCATCGGCTGTTGCCGTTCTGTGTACGACCTTCTTCTTCCTACGTGCCGAGCCCTAAAAACAATACAGGGAGATGTAAGAACATACTTAGAGGTTAAATACAGCAGGGGTGTATCCAGTCCTCTGAGACCTCCATCTGGTGATTTTTACCAGGCAAAAGGCCCCCAAAATTAAGAGCAATAAAAAAAAAAAAATTGCAGGTCCCTCTGGGCTTACAACGGCAACCAACTAAGACAGCCAACACAGTGGTTCTCAACAAGGACAGTGTTTGAACACTCCACGTGTCTATATATCCTTCAATGGCACGTGTGTGCGTCTCATGTTGTAGCCCTGGGGTATTCAAATCCGAGTCTGGAGGTCCGGAGTACTGCTTGTTTTCTGTTCTACCTCATAACGAATTGCACCCTCAGCTGGGGGTGTACAACAGAACGATGTTCAATGTTTAATTTTACAGAAACGGCCGGCTGAACGACCATTTGAAGAATGGCGTGATTATGGTGTCTCATGTCTAAATCAGTCCTTCATTACAGGGGGAGAATGAAAATTCAGTGGCACATGATGTCGAGGTTCAAACTTGAATTTGCCCATAGTCCTTAACTTGAAGTAACTTGAAGCCCATAGTCCTTAAATCAGGGGTGTGTTCAGTTCATTAAACGTTTATGTTGCGTGACTGTTTATACTGAACGATACCTTCCCCCAAAACGCTGCACCTGTCCCTCAATAGTCTTAGTAGTACATATGCTACTGTTCAGTGGGTGTGGCCGGATCAATATGGGTGTGTAAGCATTTGAAATCGGCACACTCCTGTCTCCATAATCACATTCTTCAATTGGTCGTTCAGAACTGCACCGTTTTTGTTGAAATTACGACTGCACACCGTTGCTGTCCATTTCAAGGGAAGTAACCATCACTAAAGATGGAGAATTCTCTTACCTTTCCTCCTATTCGGACCTGGGCTTGAAGTTTCGCTAATTTTTCTTGGTTCATGTTGCTAACGTTACCTGGGAAAATGAGGGGTTATGAGTTAGAGTAAAACATGACAACTTATCTGTTTTCAATTGGAGGCAGTCAATATGGGTTGGCAATTTATCAATCAACTATCAGTAAAACAATGTGTTCCATAGATGACCAGTGTCAGATAACCTGAGTGGAGCGGTTAACGGGATTACAACCCCACACAGCTGCTGCTAACTAGGATAGCTAACTTACTATGTTAAGTTATGAACCCTTTATCTAGTTAGCTAACCACACTTAACATGGAGGGCGGGGGTGTAACTAACTACGGTGAACAGTAAGTAGCAAACACAAGAACATGCAATTTGAAAACTAGTTCAATCCACGTGCGACACCTTTCACAAAATATATGGTGTCTGTCGCCGACGTAATAAACAAATTGCCAGATATAGCTAACATTAGCTAGCCAGGCTAACGTTAACCAGACAGACTGGCTAGCAAGCTAATTTAGTGGACTTGCTGGGTATCACACGAAGTGTCAACGCCTCTTTTCGCCTAAAATACTTCGTTCCCGGTCAACTATCAAACACACATGTAATTGTAGACCACAAAACCTCTCATATTTACGTAAACACGATATACCATACCTGATCCGAAGATATCCGAGGAAGCATGCGACAGCGAAAGATGGAGGATGACTATGAGCGATAAATGACGTAACTCACCATATGACTAATATCTTCTTCCGTGGTATCATAAAACCTTTATGAATCCCCCTACCGCACAGGAGTAGTATAAAGGGGACTGTCTGAGACAACATTTTGATAAGATTTTTGTTGAAATGCAATAAAACAGAACTATTCGAAGTCTCTGTATAAACAATATCCTTCATCACCTATCCATCACTGGAAATGAATTTGAACTTAATAACTTGTATCACCTGCCACCATAGCCTATAACCAAGACATCATCAAGGACCCCACACACCCCAGCCATGAGCTGTTCACTTCCTTTATGTCGGCAGATGCTATCGGAACGTTAGTTCTGATACCAACAGGCTCAGAGAGAGTTTCTATTTACAAGCCATCAGACTGCTGGACACTTGAACTAGACTGACCACCTGCACTGACTCTCTCCACACACACTACCATACTCTTATTTACTATTGCACAATTTAAACACTTGTGACCCAATGATACATATGTAAATATTGTGCTTTCCTTTTTGCTAAAATGTCTATTCTATTGAGCATTTTACTATATTTCCGTATTCTTATTTTTACAATTTATTTCTTATTGTTGTTGCATTGTCGAGAAGGAAACTGCAAGTAAGCATTTTGTTGAATGGTGTATACCACGTGTATCCTCTACATACGACCAATAAAACTTGAAACTTGCTACACACCAGCGGTAATCAGTCTGGCAATTAGTATGGGCTCCCGAGTGGCGCAGTGGTCTAAGGCACTGCATCTCAGTGATAGAGGTGTCACTACAGACCCTGGTTTGATTCCAGGCTCTATCACAACTGGCTGTGATTGCGAGTCCCATAGGGCAGTGCACAATTGGCCCAGTGTTGTCTGGGTTAGGCGGTCATTGTAAATAAGAATTTGATTTTAACAGACTTGCCTAGTTAAATATAAAAATTACGAGCCTAGAGTTAGTGCTATCTGGAATCCTTGGAATGTCCCTACACTAACCTTAATTCCTATTCTTTACCATAATAACCCTTACCTTAACCGTTTGAATTTTCAACTTCATTGGGGTGACGTGAGAGTTGGGAAGTTCAAATGATTCGTTTTAGACTTTCCCCATACTGCCCTACAAGGGCAAGATGCAGTAAATACACCTTTGGTCAGACTKAAAGACTGAAATCAGGCTTTGTAGTATCTGTTTAATCTTGTGACAACGTGCCCTGGTTTATTATTAATTCGTAACTAATTAATAATTAACAAATAAGAAGTTATTAATTATTAAGTTCAGTTTCAGAGAAAAATGGAGTGTGACATTTGCACGAACTACAAAATCCAAGAGACCATGCCTTTGGGCAGACGGAGCAATCTTCTGGTCAGGCTCCGTAGACGGGCACGTCGCCCACCGCTCCCGAGTATACTACTAACCAATGTACAGTCTCTTGACAACAAGGTAGACGAAACCCGAGCAACGGTTGCCTTCCAGAGAGACATCAGAGATTGTAACATTCTGTTTCACGGAAACATGGCTCATTCGGGATACGTTATCAGAGTCGGTACAGCCACCTGGTTTCTTCACGCATCGCACCGACAGAAACAAACATCTCTCTGGTAAGAAGAAGGGCAGGAGTGTATGCCTTATGATTAACGAGTCATGGTGTAATCATAACAACACACAGGACCTCAAGTCCTTCTGTTCACCTGACCTAGAATTTCTTACAACCAAATGCCGACCGCATTATCTACCAAGAGAATTCTCTTCGATTATAATCACAGTCGTGTACACCCCTCCCCCAAAGCAGACACCTCGATGGCCCGGAAAGAACTTCATTGGACTCTATGTAAACTGGAGACCACATATCCTGAGGCTGCACCTATTGTAGCTGGGGATTTTAACAAGGCTAATCTGAAAACAAGGCTCCCTAAATTTTATTTGCATATTGAATACGCAACCCGGGCTGGAAAAATTCAGAAACCTTGTTACTCTAACTTCCGCGACGCATACAAAGCTCTCCCTCACCCTCCTTTCGGCAAATCTGACCACGACTCTATTTTGTTGCTCCCAGCTTATAGACAGAAACTAAAACAGGAAACTCCCGTGCTCAGGTCTGCTCAACGCTGGTCCGACCAATCTGATTCCACGCATCAAGATTGCTTCGATCACGTGGAATGGGATATGTTCTGGATATCGTCGAACAATAACATTGATGTATACGCTGATTCGGTGAGCGAAGTTAATTAGCAAGTGCATCGGTGATGTTGTACCCACGGCGACAATTAAAACCTTCCCCAACCAGTAACTGTGGATTGATGGCAGCATTCGCACAAAACTGAAAGCGCAAACCACTGCTTTTAAATCAGGGCAAGAAGACCGGAAACATGACCGAATACAAACAGTGGAGCTATTCCCTCCACAAGGCAATGAAACAAGCTAAGCGTCAGTATAGAGGCAAAGTAGAGTCGCAATTCAACGGCTCAGGCACAAGAGGTATGTGGCAGGGTCTACAGTCAATCACGGACTACAAAAAGAAAACCAGCCCCGTCGCGGACCCCGAAATCTTGCTCCCAGACAAACTAAACAACTTCTTTGCTCGCTTTGAGGACAATACAGTGCCACCGACACGGCCCGCTACCAAAACCTGCGGACTCTCCTTCACCGCAGCCAACGTGAGTAAAACTTTTAAAAGTGTTAACCCTCGCAAGGCTGCCGGCCCAGACGGCATCCCTAGCCACGTCCTCAGAGCATGCGCAGACCAGCTGGCTGGTGTGTTTACAGACATATTCAATCAATCCCTATCCCAGTCTGATGTTCCCACATGGTTCAAGAGGGCCACCATTGTTCCTGTTCCCAAGTAAGCTAAGGTAACTGAGCTAAATGACTATAGCCCCGTAGCACTCACTTCTGTCATCATGAAGTGCTTTGAGAGACTAGTCAAGGATCATATCACCTCCAACCTACCTGACACCCTAGACCCACTCCAATTTGCTTACCGCTCTAATAGGTTCACAGACGATGCAAATCACACTGCTCTAACCCATCTGGACAAGAGGAATACCTATGTAAGAATGCTGTTCATCGACTACAGCTCAGCATTTAACACCATAGTACCCTCCAAACTCGTCATTAAGCTCGAGACCCCGGGTCTCGACCCCGCCCTGTGCAACTGGGTCCTGGACTTTGATGGGACGCACCCAGGTGGTGAGGGTAAGAAACAACATCTCCACCCCGTTAAACTTCAACACTGGGGCCCCACAATTGTGCGTTCTCAGTCCTCTCCTGTACTCCCTGTTCACTCATGACTGCGTGGCCATGCACGCCTCCAACTCATTCATCAAGTTTGCAGACGACACTACAGTGGTAGGCTTGATTACCAACAACGACGAGACGGCCTACAGGGAGGAGGTGAGGGCCCTCTGAGTGTGGTGTCAGGAAAATAACCTCACACTCAACATCAACAAAACAAAGGAGATGATTGTGGACTTTAGGAAACAGCAGAGGGAGCACCCCCCTATCCAAATCGATGGGACAGTAGTGGAGAAGGTGGAAAGTTAAGTTCTTCGGCGTACACATCACGAACAAACTGAAATGGTCCACCCACACAGACAGCGTGGTGAAGAGGCGCAACAGCGCCTCTTCAACCTCAGGAGGCAGAAGAAATTTGGCTTGTCACCAGAAACACTCAAACTTTTACAGATGCACAATCGAAAGCATACTGTCGGGCTGTATCACCGCCTGGTACGGCAACTGCTCCGCCCACAACCACAAGGCTCTCCAGAGGGTAGTGAGGTCTGCACAACGCATCACCGTGGGCAAACTACCTGCCCTCCAGGACACCTACACCACCGGATGTCACAGGAAGGCCAACAACCACCTGAGCTACTGCCTGTTCACCCCGCTATCATCCAGAAGGCGAGGTCAGTACAGGTGCATCAAAGCTGGGACCGAGAGACTGAAAAACAGCTTCTATCTCAAGGCCATCAGACTGTTAAACAGCCATCACTAACATTGAGTGGCTGCTGCCAACATACTGGCTGAAATTTCTCATCACTTTAATAATTCAAAATTGTATGTAATAAATGTGTCACTAGTCACTTTAAACAATGCCACTAGATAATGTTTACATACCCTACATTACTCATCTCATATGTATATACTGAACTCTATACCATCTACTGCATTCTTGCCTCTGCCGTTCGGCCATTGCTCATCCATATATTTATATGTACATATTCTTATTCATTCCTTTACACTTGTGTGTATAAGTTAGTTGTGAAATTGTTAGATTACTTGTTRGWTATTACTGCATGGTCGGAACTAGAAGCACAAGCATTTCGCTGCACTCGCATTAACATCTGCTAACCATGTGTATGTGACAAATAAAATTTGATGACCACCGATTTGACCTATGACCACAAAGTCAAATAAATGACCATATGAAAAACAGAAAAACAAACAGAAAAGTTGGATAAACACATTTAGATTGTAGTTACTGCAAAAAGTAAAATGTTTAAGTATAAACATTCTGCAATTTATGGCAAAAAAAAACACTTGAGGGTTATTGCAATACAACATTCAAAATACAAAAATGTAACTACATAAAACTTTTAATTACATGTAGTTTGAGATTTAACTGTTTCCATCAAACAGGAAAACAACAAGAAAGTTGTATAAACAGATTTAGATTGTAGATACTACACTTTGCATTACCCATATAGGTGTTTAATACCATATAAAAAGGCAGAGTGCAGTATCTGCATTTTAGGGGGCATAAGTCAAATCAGTGCTCATGGTTGATATGCATAAAGTATTACTCAATAATTGCATTTTCACTTATCTACCTAACACATTTGGCTGGCTAGTAAAAACATATTTCAAGCCATTTCAGTTTCGCTGTTGGCGTAGTTATTGAGTTTTGCCTTTGTARGGCAGCATAGCCTAGGCCAGGGGTGTCAAACATATGCAAGGGAGTCCGATCTGACGGTGGTTTGAGTAAAACAATACATTTTGTAAAATATAAAATAAGGGGGAGGTGAACGAACTTGATATATTTAAAATGACTTAAACCAAATTGAAAAAAAAAAATATCCAGAAAACCATCGGACAAAAAGTACTCTCACTTAGGACAGAGACACATGAATCCAAAATGTGTTAAAAACACATTTTTAATCTGCCAACCATCTGCCAGACACAACAGCAACAGTGAAACAACAGAACAATTAATTTTTACCAGAGGAACACCTGCTGAGGCGATATTTCAATCACTCACTGAGCTGTAAAACAATCAATTGGCCTTGTCATTCTGCACATGCTATAAGGGCTGTGAGGGACTCCAGAGCTACAGATGTCTTTAGTTCTGAGCAGCTGGGTTTACAGTGGGGCAAAAAAGTATTTAGTCAGCCACCAATTGTGCAAGTTCTCCCACTTAAAGATGAGAGGCCTGTAATTTTCATCATAGGTACACTTCAACTATGACAGACAAAATGAGAAAAAAAAAGATCCAGAAATCACATTGTAGGATTTTTTATAAATGTATTTGCAAATTATGGTGGAAAATAAGTATTTGGTCAATAACAACAGTTTCTCAATACTTTGTTATATACCATTTGTTGGCAATGACAGAGGTCAAACGTTTTCTGTAAGTCTTCACAAGGTTTTCACACACTGTTGCTGTATTTTGGCCCTTCCTCCATGCAGATCTCCTCTAGAGCAGTGATGTTTTGGGCTGTGCTGGGCAACACAGACTTTCAACTCCCTCCAAAGATTTTCTATGGGGTTGAGATCTGGAGACTGGCTAGGCCACTCCAGGACCTTGAAATGCTTCTTACGAAGCCACTCCTTCGTTGCCCGGGCGGTGTGTTGGGATCATTGTCATGCTGAAAGACCCAGCCACGTTTCATCTTCAATGCCCTTGCTGATGGAAGGAGTTTTCACTCAAAATATCACGATACATGGCCCCATTCATTCTTTCCTTTACACGGAATCAGTCGTCCTGGTCCCTTTGCAGAAAAACAGACCCAAAGCATGATGTTCCACCCCATGCTTCACAGTAGGTATGGTGTTTTTGGATGCAACTCAGCATTCTTTGTCCTCCAAACACGACGAGTTGAGTTTTTACCAAAAGTTATATTTTGGTTTCATCTGACCATATGACATTCTCCCAATCTTCTTCTGGATCATCCAAATGCTCTCTAGCAAACTTCAGACGGGCCTGGACATGTACTGGCTTAAGCAGGGGGACACGTCTGGCACTGCTGGATTTGAGTCCCTGGCGGCGTAGTGTGTTACTGATGGTAGGCTTTGTTACTTTGGTCCCAGCTCTCTGCAGGTCATTCACTAGGTCCCCCGTGTGGTTCTGGGATTTTTGCTCACCGTTCTTGTGATCATTTTGACCCCACAGGGTGAGGTCTTGCGTGGAGCCCAGATCGAGGGAGATTATCAGTGGTCTTGTATGTCTTTCATTTCCTAATAATTGCTCCCACAGTTGATTTTTCAAACCAGCTGCTTACCTATTGCAGATTCAGTCTTCCCAGGCTGGTGCAGGTCTACAATTTTGTTTCTGGTGTCCTTTGACAGCTCTTTGGTCTTGGCCATAGTGGAGTTTGGAGTGTGACTGTTTGAGGTTGTGGACAGGTGTCTTTTATACTGATAACAAGTTCAAACAGGTGCCATTAATACAGGTAACGAGTGGAGGACAGAGGAGCCTCTTAAAGAAGAAGTTACAGGTCTGTGAGAGCCAAGAATCTTGCTTGTTTTAGGTGACCAAATACTTATTTTCCACCATAATTTGCAAATAAATTCATTAAAAATCCTACAATATGATTTTCTGGATTTTTTTCCCTCATTTTGTCTGTCCCATAGTTGCAAGTGTACCTATGATGAAAATTACAGGCCTCTCTCATCTTTTTAAAAGTGGGAGAACTTGCACAATTGGTGGCTGACTAAATACTTTTTTGCCCCACTGTATAAGCCATAACTGTCACAGAGAAGACAACATTGACATCTAGTGCTGATTGCAGAGTTCATCCTTTCAAGGTTAGGTAGTAAGGTACTAATCGGTGGGCTAGAAGCAATCAATAGGTGTCCATCAGGTGTCCATCTGGGTCCAGCCATTAAGTGTTTGTCATTGTCAATGATGACTAACATGCCAGTGTCTGTACATCTCATGAATGTACAGCACAATATTGTGTCTGGTAGGCCTCTGACATTTCCATCCAAACAGAAGAATTCTGGTTTAGTGCTGATGGAGGTGCCGCTGGTCTCCCCAGAGCCTTTCACTGGGCTGCACTTCCAGCGGTTGAGGGGGTGGGAGTAGGAGTGGGACTTGGTGCTCCAGCAGCTGTGCACCAGCAGGAAGAGCTTCTTGAGGATGGCCTTTCTCAGGAGGATGTAGATCCAGGGGTCCAGGATCTGGTTCCAGGTGGCCATACGGATTGACAGCAGCAGGCGGGCAAACGCACGCTCGCCCTGGACCTGGGTGCTCAGTATGATGACGTTAACCCAGGAGAGTAAACATAGGACATTATGTGAGACTGAATGTAATCACTTGAAGGGAACCGTTGAAAATGTTGTTATAAGTGTTTAGTTCAACACATTACAGTATACCCAGCTCTCTTGAATCAAGGGAAAATGACAAGGGATTTGCTTTCGCAGTGCATTACATTCTCATCTTAAACTACCACATATTACATTTKAGTCATTTAGCAGACACTTATCCAGAGAGCGACTTACAGTTAGTGCATTCATCTTTAGATAGATAGTTGGGACAACCACATATCTCAGTCACTAGCTAGGTTTCCATCCAATTGGCAAAAGACTTATGCTAATATTTAAAAAAAATCTGCATATAGAAAATATGCACATTTTCCTGCCAGTGGTGTGTTTCCACCAAACGGACTTGTTGCAGATAAAAAGCAGTATGTAATGACATGCAAAAAAAGTACATTTTGTGTGCACTAAGTTCTCATGTACCGACTAAAAATCAAAAGTTCAATGTGTTTTCATTGCATGTTCAACTCTACTGATAGTTTTGTCACAAAAACTGTTGCTTTAAATATCAAATGTGCCTAATCTGCTCTAGGCACATGTGCTCTAGCCAACAGCTGGCAGAGAGTGCGGGTGGTTGTGCGGTTAGGCAAGTCTACATGATATTATTATGGATGAGTGAGAATATTTGTATTTGTCATACGGCAGTCACGCATCGATCATCATGTGACCAGAATAAAAGCCTCAATATTTTTGGGAAAGTAGCATCAAGATAACGTGCAGTTTTATTACCACCCTAGGAAATTAATCATGAAATAATGTATCTGTAGCCTAAAATTGTATGGAGCCCGAGTTGTAGTGGGAGGACCACACACCATATCACTTTACGAAAGGCACGTTTTTGTTTACTATTTGAAGGGGTAGGATTTCAGATTTTTTTCAAAAGATGGGAAGGGACTCTGCTGTCCTACCTTCAAGGGGAAGCTGGTTCCACCATTGGGTTGCCAGAACAGAGAAGAGCTTTGACTGGGCTGAGCTGATAGATGCCCTCCCATAGGGGTGGAAGGACCAAGAGACCAGAGGTGGCAGAATGGAGTACTAGGGTTGGGGTGTAGGGTTTGATCATTGCCTGACGGTAGGAAGGGGCAGCTTCTCTTGTTGCTCTGTAGGCAAAAAAACATGGTATTGTAGTGGATGGAAGCGTCGACTGAACGCCAGTGGAGTGTGCTGAGGAGTGGGTTGCCATGGGAGAACGTGGGAAGGTTGAACACCAGGCGGGCTGCAGTATTCTGGATAAGCTGCAGGGGTTTGATGGCAAGCAGGGTGCCCAACCAACATCAACTTGCAGTAGGTCAGACGGGAGATGACAAGTGCCTGGATTAGGACCTGCGCCGCTTCCTGTGTGAGGTWGGGTTGTACTCCACGGATATTGTAGAGCATGAACCTGCAGGAGCAAGTCCCTGCTTTGATGTCACTCCAAGGTTCTTTGCATTCTGGGAGGGGGACATCATGGAGTCTTTAACCGTGATGGAGGTCTTGAAGGCAGGGCCTTCCCCGAGAAGAAGAGCAGCTCTGTCTGGTCGAGATTGAGTTTGAGCTGATGGGCTGACATCCAAGCTGAGATATCTGCCAGGCACGCAGAGTTGTGTGTCACCACCTAGGTGTCAGAAGGGGGGGAAGTGGTTGTGTGTCAGCCGCATAGCAATGATAGGAGAGACCATGTGAGGATATGACGTAGCTGAGTGACTTGGTGTAGAAAGAGAAGAGGGCCTAGAAACAGATCCTCGCCACGTCACCTTGTAGGAGCGGCCTGCCAGGTAGTATGAAATCCAAGAGTGTGCAGAGCCTGAGACACCCAGTGGTGAGAGGAGGATCTGATGGTTCACGATGTCAAAGGCAGTGGATAGATCTTGGAGAATACACAGGAGAGAGAGTCCAAGCAGGTCATCCGTGATACAAGTCAGTATTCGACGTCCATCCATGTCTGAGGATGTCAGAAGATGTGGAAACCGGCCACTAGGGGCAACAGTGAGCACTGTTACTTTCAAGTAGGTTTTGTTAAGGCATTGTGGGCGGGAAAGGTGGATAGGCGTAAGCATCGGCTTCTTATTCCAAAGGTTGCATGTTCGAATCCAGCGATAGAAAGTTGTTTCCATTTTTGTTTTCAGCCTTTAATAGTTAATGCCTAAACTTAACCTTAAACACTTTGAAATTTGGAACGTCAAAATGTGGAGTTTGATAAACATGGATGAACATTAATTCTGATGTGAGACTGAGTTTGTACAGTCAGCTTTGGCAGTGCGGAGAGCCTCCATGACACAGAGAAGAGCAGTCTCGGTGGAGTGACCTGTCTTGAAGCCTGACTGGTTAGGGTTAAGAAGATCGTTCTGAGAGAGATAATGAGAGAGTTGGTCAGACTGGAAGTCTTTCAACTAGCTTGGAAAGACAGTACCGAGCAATATTGAAGAGCTCTCACTGCTGCTCGATCATCCTATTTTTCCAACCTAATTGAGGAGAATAATAACAATCCCCCCAAAAAACTAAAAAGCAGCATTTCCCAAGAGAGGATGGCTTTCACATCAGCAGTGATGAATTCATGAACATCTTCGACGAAATGATCATGATCATTAGAAAGCAAATTGTGACTCGTTTCAGGAAACAAGGCGTATGCCGCACGCCACAACTTCGCAGGAGAGCCATTTGAATGTAAAAAACAAAATGTTTTTTGGCAAAAATGCCTTTTGGAACATGTGAACTTTTATGTGCATTAATAACAAAGTTGTATGTCATGTAAATATGAATACAATTGTTAAATTACGAGCCTAGTTTGTTTAGCCACAGAAAAAGCACAGCAACCTTCCCGCTAGCCATGTTTGGCTGAGATAATGAGTTGGCTTGACATGCCGAGAGAGATGAGTTTGGATTGGTCTCCCATGTAGCCAGCTTCTGTTTATTTGAGCTGGTCAGTATGTGTAGGTAATCCTGTCTAACGTGGCTTTAAAAAATATATATTGCGTAGTAGAACTGCATAAGTGTTGCTCTCCACTTTCTGGAGGACTGAGTTTTGAAATCAGTGGAATTAGAGTATGATAGCTAAGGAGGAGATGGAGAAAACACCTGTCTCCGGATTACATCTTCAAACTAAGGGCAACCATGGCATCCATGACAGAGGGAGAAGTGTCCATATAATATTAATTTGTATATCAGAGCCATTTGCTTTGTTAGCTAACTAACATTGAACCTGGTTGGTTAGCTACCTGCAGATTCATGCAGGSTAGTAACGTCATGAGTTTGGATTATGGTTCATTGTTTAGCTAGCTAGCAACATGTCTTAACAAAAGACTCCACTATGCAAGTAACCATTTCAATAGAATGTTCATGATGTCACTGCGAACTGTTGCTAGACGTAGCTGGTAAATTCACTCTGGCTATCTACTCCAATTTCAGAGCCCTCTCGTCTGAGTGTGCCAGAGCGCAGAATAACTGACGAATTTACGAACGCGCAACACCCGTTGAATATGGCCGGTGTCCGCAAATGTTGGCAAAAAAAGCATTAAACTGTTGCCAGCAGCAGTCACCAACGCTGTGGATAATATAAAAACAGCCTAACCAGCTCTGCTAGGGTGAGTAAAACAGTCAGTGAGCTGTTCTCATTTGTGCCTGGAAGAAGCTAGCAAGCTAGTCAATGTTATCCAGTTAGCTTGGGTGCTTGACTGCTGTTATGACAGGACGCTCGGATCAACCCTCTTAAGGACCAAACACTTTCAATTTTCGCCTAAAATAACCCAAATCTAAGTGCCTATAGCCCAGGCTTTGAAGCAAGGATATGCATGTCCTTGATACCATTTGAAAGGAAACACTTTGATGTTTGTGGAAATGTGAAAGGAATGTAGGAGGATATAACACATTAGATCTGGTAAAAAATACATAGAAAAAAACTGTTTTTGTATAATCATCTTTGAAATGCAAGCGAAAAGCCATAATGTATTATTCCAGCCCAGGTGCAATTTAGATTTTGGCCACTAGATGGCAGCAGTATATGTGCAAAGTTTCAGACTGATCCAATGAACCACTACATTTCTGTTCAAAATGTTGTATCAAGACTGCCCAAATGTGCCTAATTTGTTTATTCATAACTTTATGTTCAAAAATGTGCAATCTCCTCAAACAATTGCATGGTATTATTTCACTGTAATAGCCACTGTAAATTGGACAGTGCAGTTAGATGAACAAGAATTTAAGCTTTCTGCCAACATGTCCTGGGAAATGCTCTTGTTACTTACAACCTCATGCTAATCACATTAGCCTACGTTAGCTCAACCGTCCCGCAGGGTACCACCCCAATCCTGAAGAAGTTAAAAGAGATGGGTGGGGCTAAAGCTTCGTCGTCTCAAATGAAACTGAGAAGGACCTCTGCGTTACTCTGGACTCTGATCTCTCTTTTGACGAACATATCAAGAATACTTCAAGGACAGCTTTTTTCAACTTTGTAACATTGCAAAAATCACAAACATGATGCAGAAAAGCTAATACATGCTTTTGTCACTTCTAGATAAGACTACTGCAATGCTTTACTCTCCAGCTACACGGATAAAACACTAAATACACTTCAGTTAGTGCTAAACACAGCTGCTAGAATCTTAAGCAGAACCTAAACATTTGATCATATTACTCCAGTCCTAGCCTCTCTACACTGGCATCCTGTTAAGGCTAGGGCTGATTAAGGTATAACTGCTAACCTACGAAGCATTAAAAGGGCTTGCTCCTAACCATGTCTCCGATTTGGTCCTGCCGTACATGCCTACAGGACACTACGGTCACAAGATGAAGGCCTCCTTATTGTCCCTAGAATTTCTAAGCAAGGAGGCTGGAGGCAGGGCTTTTTCCAATAGAGCTCAATTTTTAGGGAATGGTCTGTCTATCCATGGGAGAGATGCAGACTCGGTCTCAACCTTTAAGTCTTTACTGAAGACTCATCTCTTCAGTAGGTCTTATGATTGAGTGTAGTCTGGCCCAGGGGTGCGAAAGTGAATGGCAAGGCACTGGAGTGACGAACCGCCCTTGCTGTCTCTGGCTGGCCGGCTCTCCAATGGGATTCTCTGCCTCTGAACCTATTATGGGGGCTGAGTCACTGGCTTACTAGTGCTCTTCCTTGCAGACCCTAGGAGGGGTGCGTCACTTGAGTGGGTTGAGTTACTGATGGGATCTTCCTGTCCGGTTTTAAGCACACTTGAGCTTGTGCGGTGGAGGAGATCTTCGTGTGCTATGCTCAGCCTTGTCTCAGGGTACTAAGTTAGTGGTCTGTTGAGATCCTTCTAGTGGTGTGGGGGCTGTGCTTTGGCAAAGTGGGTGGGGTTATATCCTGCCTTGTTGGCCCTGTCCAGGGGTATTGTCAGACAGGGCCACAGTGTCCTCCGACCCCTCCCGTCTTAGCCTCCAGTATCAATGCTACAATAGTCTGTGTCGGGGGGCTAGGGTCAGTTTGTTATATCTGGTGTAATTCTCCTGTATTATCCGTTGTCCTGTTTGAATTTAACTCTCCTGTTGTGTTCGTTTCATGTTAATTAATTCTGTGTTCCCAGTCCAAAATGACCACCCCATTATAAATCCATAATAATACATATATTATCACCTAATGTTGTGTTAGATATTTTTATCAACTTAAGTTTGTAAACATTACAAGTTTTGAACTTATATTTGCTATTTATGGCCTGTAGGCCTCATTGACCAGAGCCCATACAATTTGTTTGAGTAAAAAAAGCATAATGTATGGTTATTTTGACTATAACAAATACTCAGATGAAACATAGTGCTATTTATCAGACAACTTTGTGCCAGAGTTTAACAAGGACTCTCTCCTCCTCACCAGTGTCATGATCAAGAGTCTCACATACACTATATCGTTTGGTCATTGTGCTGCCACAGAATTAATTGTGAGCAAAGTCGCAAAAAAGCTTTATATACCAGTGCTGCGAGAAAAGTTCTATATATTATTGAAACAATGTTGCGATTGTTTGTGAGAATGCCAACAGATGTGGTTCCCGTGGGGGAAAGATTCTATTGGGGAAAGGTTCCCGTAAGGGTTGCCATGGAAGCCAAGAAGGGGAGTGAGGTGTGTGTGCGCTCAAACACACATGCATGTGGGGGTCTGGGAGAGGAAGTTTGTCTGTCTATCTGATGAATGGGCATGTGCCTGAACTCATTTTATACACTAATTGTAGTCTCACCCATTAATTTCTAATGACCGGTCATTTTTGACCGGGAACACCACAGGTATACAAAAGCTAAATAAAACACCCCAAATGTAATTAAAAGCATCAAAATGTAATTTGTGTGTTCAGATGCCCTGTGTGGACAAAATCATGGAACCTTATGACAATCAGATTAAATGAACTACATTTTCAGAGAGAACTTGTAAATCAGGCCAATTCGACCAGAACACAGCAGGAGGGTTAAGTATGCTCCCTCTATTGCTCTCTCACCCTCCCATCCCGGAGGACCTGAGCCCCAGGACCATGCCTCAGGACTACCTGGCCTGATGACTCCTGGCTGTGCCCAGTCCACCTGGTCATGCTGCTGCTCCAGTTGCAACTGTTCTGCCTGTGGCTATGGAACCCTGACCTGTTCAACGGACGTGCTATCTTGTCCCAGACCTGCTGTTATCGACTCTCTACAACACCTGTTGTCTTGACCTCGGAATGCTCGGCTATGAAAAGCCAACTGACATTTACTCCTGAGGTACTGATCAGTTGCACCCTCTACAACCACTGTGATTATTATTTGACCCTGCTGATCATATATGAACATCTTGAACAATCTGGCCATGTACTCTTATAATCTCCACCTGGCATAGCCAAAAGAGGACTGGCCACCCCTCAGGGCCTGGTTCCTCTAGGTTTCTTCCTAGTTTCCTGCCTTTCTACTGAGTTTTTCCTAGTCAACGCACTTCTACATCTGCTTTGCTTGCGGTTTTAGTCTGGGTTTTTATATAGCAGTTTGTGACATTTGCTGATGTTCAAAGGGCTTTATAAATAAATTTGATTGATTGATTCAAAGTCTACTTTAAAGAAAAGAAAGGGATACCGGTCTTTAGTTTGACGACATAGGAGTCAAGTGTTGGTTTCTTGAGGGGAGCAACTCTGGCCATTTTGAAATCTGAGGGAATGCTGCCAGTGGTCAGAGATGAGCGAAGTGATGAATGGGCGAAGCACCACAGAGATTGTCTGGAGAAGGGAGG
Organism: Salvelinus sp. IW2-2015; assembly: GCF_002910315.2. Classification (NCBI taxonomy): domain Eukaryota; kingdom Metazoa; phylum Chordata; class Actinopteri; order Salmoniformes; family Salmonidae; genus Salvelinus; species Salvelinus sp. IW2-2015. The sequence continues at coordinate 4,608,934 of NC_036866.1, read as the reverse complement.
AGTCTTGTGTCAAGTGGGCAGATTGTTGGGAGGCCGGATCTCACAAGACGCGAGATTTCATCGGGAGAGAGAGGGGAGAAAGGACAAAGCGTAGGGTAGTTCTATGTGAATGGGACCAGTGGACTCAATAGACTGAGTGAATGAGGAGTGAATGTTGTCAACCTTCTTTTCAAAGTGGTTGACAAAGTCATCCTCAGAGAGGGAGGGGGTGGATGATTAAGAGGGAGATGAAGATGGAAAAGAGTTTCATAGGTTCAGAGGCAGAAGCCTGACATTTTGAGTGATAGAAAGTGGCTTTAGCAGTGGATACAAAGGAAGAGAAGATAAGAGGGAAAGGATGATAGGTCCTCCAGAAGGATATTTTCCAAAATGTTCGTTTCACTTGCCTGCAGGCCTGTTCTGTAAAGTCGCTATGAGTCACAGAGTAGGAGGGGAGAGCCGAGCAGAAAGGGGACAGTGTGAGTCATAGCATGCGGAAAGGGAGAAGCGTATGGTCGAAGCGGCAGAATCAGGAGACAAGAGGGAGAAGGATTTAGCAGAAGGGAAAGATAATAGGATAAAAGAGGAGAGTAGTTGGAAAGAGAAAGTGAAGAACGTGATGGCGGAGCACCATCTGGTTAGGGGCTGAGTGGGTAGGGTTGGAGGAGAGGGAGACAAAGTAGTGATCAAGGACCTGGAGGGAGGTTGCAGTGAGATTAGTAGGTGAACAGCCTCTAGTAAAGATGAGGTCAAGCGTATTGCCTACATTGTTAGTGGGTGGGAACTGGGAAAATTTCAGGTGCAAAGAGGCAAGGAGGCGAAAGAAAGAGGTGGAAAGACATTAATCGAAGGCATACGTCGGGGGGTTGAAATCGCCCAGTACAATGAGCGGTGAGCCATCATCAGGAAATTAGCTTGTCAAGGTGTCAAGCTCATTGAGGAACTCTGTAAGGGCACCTGGCGAGCGATAGATGACAACAATGTTAAGCTTAAGAGACAGTGACAGCATGGAATTCAAATGAGGAGATGGATAGCTGAGTGAGGGAGAAAATAAAACATCTCGACTTAGGAGAAATTAGTAGCTCTGTGCTACCATCACAACGACCAGATGCTCTCGGAATATGAGAGAACACATAGTCAGATGGAGAGCAGCAGTGTCTCCATCAGGGCCAAAAAGTCTAGGGATTGAAGGGTAGCATAGGCCGAGTTCATCTCAGCCTTCCAAATGCTGCCGGACACCAGGAACTCCATATGGGTTGTGCGTGAAGGGTACACTAAATTACACTGAACAACAATATAAAATGCAGGATGTAAAGTGTTGGTCCTTTTCCATGAGCTGAAATAAATGATCCCCAAAAAATTCCATACACACGAAAGCTTATTTCTCTCAAATTGTGCACAAATTTGTTTATGTCCCTGTTAGTGAGCATTTCTCCTTTGCCATGATAATCCATCCACCTGACAGATGTGGCCTATCAAGAAGCTGATTAAACAGCATGATCATTACACAGGTGCACCTTGTGCTGGGAACAACAAAGGCCACTCAAATGTGCAGTTGTCACACAAAACAATGCCACAAATGTCTCAAGTTGAGGGAGCGTGCAATTGGCATGCTGACTGCAGGAATGTCCACCACAGCTCTTGCCAGAGATTTGAACATGAATTTCTCTACCATAAGCCATCACCTACGTCATTTTAGAGATTTTGCAGTACGGCCAACCGGCCTCACAACCGCAGACCACGTGTATGGCTTTGTGTGGGCGAGAGGTTTGCTGATGTCAACGTTGTGAACAGAGTAACCCACGATGGCGGTGGGGGTTTTGTATGGACAACTAACAGAATTGCATTTTATCAATGGCAGTTTGAATGCACAGAAATACTGTGACGAGATCCCGAGGCCCATTGTGAGGCCCATTTGTTTTTAAAGCTATCTGTATTCCCAGTCATGTGAAATAGATTAGGGCTCAATGAATTCATTTAAATTGACTGATTTCCTCATATGAACTGTAACTCAGTAAAATCTTTGAAATTGTTGCGTTTATATTTTTGTTCACTAGAGAAGGGTTACAGGCCAAGGTATAGAAAACACAGACATAGTTGATAAAGCTACAAAAGAGCAAAATGACAATCTGAAAAAAAGTCTATGTAAAATACTCAAGTGAGAGAGTGGTGTGAAACCTTCTCTTTCCTTCCTCGAACAACTCCACAGAATCGTCTTTGTTTCAGCGATGAGACTACCACTAACACGACTGCCGCCGAGAAAACAGGGGAGACTGAAGTACTAACACTAATTGCTAATTGCCTAGCAGAGGTAAAGAGCACACCTCTTGGTACTAATTGCTGATTGCCTAGGAGAGGAGAAACCACTCCCTCTCCAATACAGCCACTGATTGCCAAAACAACAACAGTCATAAATGGCCCTGCCGGTAATCCTGGTTGATGTGTCAACAGTCTGCTGCAAATTATGTGCAGTCAGCAGTTCACACACAAAGTAGACTACTGGGAAAACAGACAGCACTTAATTAAAGCCTTTTACTGCAGTGGGCTAAATCAGGGTCATGCATAGTGTTTCTTGGGAGTCTTTAACAAATCTACTTTGACGCAAAAGTGTACACCTCACACACATGGTTATGGTCTTATAAAAAAGAAGACACCTGTACAATACCAGATCTAGAGTTGTAATGTATTACATTTTGAGTTTGCATACCAATATTGCACTTTATATACATCACAGGAGACTGAAATATAACCACATTGTTTGACATAGAAACACCAGATTTTTGGTGGATTTAAAAAAATACATTTATTAGTTATGATATTATGGAAAATATTAATAACATCCCACCCATGAGGCCACTAGAGGGAGATTTGGTCCATTGACTGCAGGAATGGGTTTGAAGTAGATGGCCCTAGCTGGTAAAAAGACAGTACTATACAACAACAGATTAAAACAAAAATTATACAGTGCATTCAGAAAGTATTCAGACCCCTTGACTTTTCCCACATTTAGTTACGTAACAGCCTTATTCTAAAATTGATAAAAAAAAATGTTTTTGCCCTCATCAATCTACACACAAAACCCTATAATGACAAAGCAAAAAACGTTTACAAATGTATATATAAAAAACTGAAATATCACATTTACATGAGTATTCAGACCTTTACCTCAGTACTTTGTTGAAGCAACTTTGGCAGCAATTATAATCTCTAGTCTTCTTGGATATGACGCTACAAGCTTGACACAACTGTATTTGGGGAGTTTCTCCCATTGTTCTCTACAGATCCTCTCAAGCTCTGTCAGGTTGGATGAGGAGCGTCATTGCACAGCTATTTTCAGCTACCTCAGCTACGAGAAGGTCTTGTGGTTTTGCTTGCTCTGGTCATAGAAGTGACATGATACTGTATATCCCTGGTTGATATTGGCTGCTAAGATGAATGACTTTCAACTCGCATTATAGTTTATGGCTGTAATGACAGGCTACATTTGTGCAAAGATTGTGCGCGCATGTTTGCGTTTGCAAGTGCATGTGCACCCATGGGAGGGGCTTAAGTTTAGTTCGATATGCACAAAAAGCTAATTTCTCTCAAATGTTGTACACAAATTTGTTTACATTGCTGTTCGTGAGCATTTCTCCTTTACCAAGATAATCCATCCACCTGACAGGTGTGGCATATCAAGAAGCTGATTAAATAGCGTGATCATTAGACAGGTGTATCTTGTGCTGGGGACAATAAAAGGCCACTCTAAAATGTGAAGTTGTCACACAACACAATGCCACAGATGCCACAGATGCCAGACAATGGCATGTTAATTTCTCTACCACAAGCCACCTGTCACGATCGTGTGGAGGAGAGACGGACCAAAACGCAGCATGTGGAAAATAAGCCATCTTCTTTTATTTTACTACGAAGATGAACATGAAACGAAACACTATTACAAACTATACAAAAACAACAAACGACCGTGAAGCTATAAACGTAGTGCACACAAACAGGCTACAAACGTTCAACATAGACAATTCCCCACAAACAGCTAAAGCCTATGATTGCCTTAAATATGGCTCCCAATCAGAGACAACAATAACCAGCTGTCTCTAATTGAGACCCAATTCAGGCAACCATAGACTTTCCTAGATACCTACACTCAACCATAGACACAGCTAGACTTCTATACTAAACATAAACCCAACTACTCTAATAAACCCCCTAAACCTTACAACCACCCTAGACACTACAAAAAACACATACATCCCCATGTCACACCCTGACCTAACTAAAATAATTAAGAAAACAAAGAATACTAAGGCCAGGGCGTGACACCACCTCCGTCGTTTTAGAGAATTTGGCAATAACACGCCAGCCCAGGACCTCCACATTCAGCTTCTTCACCTGTGGGATCGTCTGAGATCAGCCACCGGACAGCTGATGAAACTTAGGAGTATTTCTGTTTGTAATAAAGACCCTTTGTGTGGAAAAAATCAGTCTGACTGGCTGGTCCTGGCTCCCCAGTGGGTGAACCTGGCTCCCAAGTGGGTGGGCCTATACCCTCCCAGGCCCACCCATGGCTGCTCCCCTGCCCAGTCATGTGAAATCCATAGATTAGGGCCTAATTAGATTAGGGTCCACATCACCAATGAACTATCATGGTCCAAACACACTAAGACAGTTGTGAAGAGGGCACGACAAAACCTTTTACCCCTCAGGAGACTGAAAAGATCTGGCATGGGTCCACAGATCCTCAAAAAGTTCTACAGCTGCACCATCGAGAGCATCCTGACAGGTCGCATCACTGCCTGTTATGGCAACTGCTCGGCATCTGACCGTAAGGCGCTACAGAGGGTAGTGCGTACGGCCCAGTACATCACTCGGGCCAAGCTTCCTGCCATCCAGGACCTACAGTTGAAGTCGGAAGTTTACATACACTTAGGTTGGAGTCATTAAAACTCGTTTTTCAACCACCCCACAAATTTCTTGCTAACAAACTATAGTTAATGGCAAGTCGGTTAGGACATCTACCTTTGTGGATGACACAAGTCATTTTTCCAGCAATTGTTTACAGACAGATTATTTCAATTATCACAATTCCAGTGGGTCAGAAGTTTACATACACTAAGTTGACTGTACCTTTAAACAGCTTGGAAAATTCCAGAAAATGATGTCATGGCTTTAGAAGCTTCTGATAGGCTAATTGACATCATTTGAGTCAAATGGAGGTGTACCGCTGGATGTATTTCAAGGCCTACCTTTGCTTGACATCATGGGAAAATCAAAAGAAATCAGCCAAGACCTCAGAAAAATAATTGTAAACGTCCACAAGTCTGGTTCATCCTTGGGAGCAATTTCCAAACGCCTGATGGTACCACGTTCATCTGTACAAAAATAGTACGCAAGTATAAACACCCAGCCGTCATACCGCTCAGGAAGAAGACGTTCAGTCTCTCCTAGAGATGAACGTACTTTGGTGCGAAAAGTGCAGATCAATCCCAGAACAACAGCAAAGGACCTTGTTAAGATGCTGGAGGAAACAGGTACAAAAGTATCTATATCCACAGTAAAACAAGTCCTATGTCGACATAACCTGAAAGGCCGGTCAGCAAGGAAGAAGCCACTGCTCCAAAACGGCCATAAAAAAGCCAGAATAGGGTTTGCAACTGCACATGGGGACAAAGATCGTACTTTTTGGAGAAATGTCCTCTGGTCTGATGAAACAAAAATAGAACTGTTTGGCCATAATGACCATCCTTATGTTTGGGGGAAAAAGGGGGAGAACACCATCCCAACTGTGAAGCACGGTGGTGGCAGCATCATGGGACTGGTGCACAACACAAAATAGATGGCATCATGAGTAGGGGAAATTATGTGGATATATTGAACCAACATCTCAAGACATCAGTCAGGAAGTTAAAGCTTGGTCGCAAATGGGTCTTCCAAATGGACAATGACCCCAAGCATACTTCCAAAGTTGTGGCAAAATGGCTTGTTGCCCATTTTGGGCAAGCCATTGTTGCCCTTTTTGTTGCCCAAAAAGGGCAACAAAGTCAAGGTATTGGAGTGGCAGTCACAAAGCCCTGACCTCAATCCTATAGAACATTTGTGGGCAGAACTGAAACGCGTGTGCGAGCAAGGAGGCCTACAAACCTGCCTCAGTTGCACCAGCTCTGTTAGGAGGAATGGGCCAAAATTCACCCAACTTATTGTGGGAAGCTTGTGAAAGGCTACCTAAATTGTTTGACCCAAGTTAAACAATTTAAAGCCAATGCTACCAAATACTAATTGAGTGTATGTAAACTTCTGACCCACTGGGAATGTGATGAAAGAAATAAAAGCTGAAATAAATCATTCTCTCTACTATTATTCTGACATTTCATGTTCTTAAAATAAAGTGGTGATCCTAACTGACCTAAGACAGGGAATCTTTACGAAGATAGATAGAACATGTGTCAGGAATTGTGAAAAAGTTTAAATGTATTTGGCTAAGGTGTATGCAAACTTCCGACTTCAACTGTATATAATAGGCAGTATCAGAGGAAAGCCCAAAAAATTGTCAGAGACTCCAGTCACCCAAGTCATAGACTGATTTCTCTGCTACTGCACGGCAAGCGATACTGGAGTGCCAAATCTAGGACCAAAAGGCTCCTTAATAGCTTCTACCCCCAAGCCATAAGACTGGTGAACAATTTATCAAATGGCACCGACAATTACATTGACACCCCCCCCCCCCCATTGGTTTTGGTACACTGCTGCTACTCACTGTTATTATCTATGCATAGTCACTTCACCCTAGCTACATGTACAAAATGACCTCAACTAACCTGTACCCCGCACATTGACTCGGTACCGTCCCCCTTATATAGCCTCCTTATTAGTTATTTTATTGTGTTACTTTTTATTATTTTTTACTTTAGTTTATTTGGTAAATATCTCTTAACTCTTCTTGAACTGCACTGTTGGTTAAGGGCTTGTAAGTAAACATTTCACGGTAAGATCTACACTTGTTGTATTCGGCGCATGTGACAAATAAAGTTTTATTTGATTTTGATTTGAATTCATTTATTTCAATTGACTGATTTCCTTATATGAACTGTTACTCAGTAAAATCGGTGAAATCTTTGCATGTTGCGTTTATATTTTTGTTCAGAATATTTTGTCTGGAATTGTGTTTGGTTAGTGGGTTTTCGGTTGTGCAGTAAGTGTACATGTGATGTGATCCGTCCTCCAATTAAATGGGTGGAGTAAAAGGCCAGCAACACTCCGTCTCTTCAGAGCCTATGAAATGACACCATATATACATTCTACAGACTCTACTGTGTATTCCTACAATACTTACAGCGACACCCAGAAAGTTCTTGCATTATGCCAATCTGTATTTCCACATTACAGTGATTCGCATTGGGGCATTTATTTGATCTTGAAACATGTTTTAAACTCACATTTTATTCAAATGTCACCTAAATATGAACCAATATGAATCATTGTTAATGTTTAGACAATTGTTTTTCATATATCATGAATGGTTATTGACATTTTTCTCCTATTACGTGGGGGACTTTTTTTGAACATTTCACAAATTCTGTGTCAGGACCCGGTTACGAACTCGGGTCTCCGGTGTGAGAAACAGTACTAGTAAGCTGAGCCACTAATAGTCGGCAGAACCCAGAAGATGAGGCAGACACAGCAGTACTTGAGACGGTGAATTTAATAAAGTAAAAAGGAAAAGATCTTCAGGCAAAAAATATAAATCCACAACGTCAAAAGTAATTCCAAGAGAAAAAATGTAAATCCTCCAAGAAACAAGGAAAATCCACAAAGTGGTAAGAACAGCAGGGAAAAAACAAACCTCAAAAGAATAATCAAAAATAAACAAGAACAAAACCAGAGTACCTCAGGAAAATCCAACTAGAGAAATAAATGTTCACAGCATGGCTGGGGCTGGGTGCTAACATTCAAACACAGAGCAAARAACTGAGGAACACTAAGGGTTTAAATACATACAAGGGAAATGAGGCACAGGTGCAAATAATAACTGGAACAAGGGAAAAACAAAAGGGTCAAAAAAGCACAATGGGGGCATCTAGTGACCAAAACCTGAACAATCCTGGCCAAATCCTGACATTCTGTGACCCAGAAGGACTTTTTTAGTGTTGCCTTCGAGACGCTAATCATGTGATCACTTCGCTAATCAAWTGCCCCACTTGTGCTGCCACTGGACAGCGAAAAGCTAGTAAGTGAACCTTAGTTTATTGTAATTTAAATTAGTTTGTACTAGTTAAGTGTTGAGTTAGATAACAATAGCTACCTAAATTATTATTTCAAATAATTTTGGTGACTTCACAGCAAATTTAGCTAGCTAGCAGGCTCAGCTAAATACAAATCCCCCAAGATACAGCCATGTCTCATAGTCACGTAATGAGATTTGTAAATGAAAGAGGAATATAATAATATAAATTGAATAGAGTTTCCCAGCTTCCCATTTAGAGTTTCTGACGCAGCACAGAAATGCCCTTATCCAGATGGTGTGCAAAGACAACTCCTAACAGACCTTCTAACTTTTTGTTGTTGTTACTTTTAAGGTTGGAACTAACATGCAGTACCTCCAGTAGAAAGAGAGGCAAGAACAATTCCTCCACTCAGGGACAAGCTACACTATTTACAGCTCTGTGTAATGTTCAATGCTTTGCTGGACTTTTTGAAACTTCAAGTATTTTTATTGTTTTAAAAATGAACAAATAAATGCTATCTAAGAGACTGGAGTCATGTCTTCCTTTGTTGGTCAACCTAGATAGGGTTGATAGGGTTGAATGGCCATACCTCTTTCGCGTCTTGGAAAAGTTTGGTTTAGGTACCGTGTTTGCAAATTTGATAAAATCACTATACAAATCTCCTAAAGCTAGGATTGCTACCAATGGGATTACTTTCTCCTCTTTCCCTCTCTATAGGGGGAACAGACAAGGTTGCCCAATTATCCCCCACCTCTTTGCCCTCGCCATCGAACCGTTTGCTGAGGCTATTAGATCGTGCACTGACATACATGGCTTTGAGGTGGGCCCCCATACCCATAAGTTAYAACTCTTTGCGGACAACTTTATCTTATTTCTAACGAACCCAGAACATTCCCTCTCTCACTTACAGAACCTACTACAGTGTTATAGTTCTTTCTCTGGATATAAGGTCAATTTTGATAAATGCTAAATCTTACCATTATCTGTCTTTGACCACCATACCATCAAGCACAAGTTTCCTTTTAGATGGTCTCCTATGGGCTTCACATATTTGGGCATAATGGTGGATGGTAACCCGAGGAACCTCTATAAACTCAATCTGGCCAGCTTGTTGCAAAAGGTGGAGGGTGACCTGTGTAAATGGATGGACTTGCCTCTCACTCTACTGGGTGGAATCAATGTAATTAAAATGAATGTCCTGCCCAGATTTCTATATTTGTTTCAATCTCTCCCTGTGCACGCAGCATTATTTTCCTCTCTCGACAAGCTGACCAGACGGTTTATCTGGCACGGCAAAACCCCTAGGGTTGGCCTGGATAAACTGACCCTTGATTATGGTCAAGGGGGCTTAAACCACCCCAATTTTAGAATATACTACTGGGCTGCACAGTCTAGGTTTCTAGCTCAGTTTGACAATGGTCCCTCTCTCTCATGGTTGAACATTGAAAAGTTTGAGATAAATGATGACACTGGGGCAGAACTGTTTTACAAATGGGACAGAAAATCTATAAAAACCATCACAGACAACCCTTTAATCATACATTCTGTTCTGGCATGGTGCAAACTGCATGAGCTGTTCAGACGAGAGGGATTCATTTCCCCTAAAACCCCTTTATGGAACAATAGATTGATTCCTATGTTTTTCCAGAATAGTAACTTTAGACCATGGTCTGATAAGGGGATCACTCTTCTGGAACATTGTTATGAGGAGGAAGTTCTTATGTCTTTTGATCAGCTGAAACTGTCAGGGTTGTGTGCAGCGAAGTAGCAGAGTCAAATGCAGGACACAGGTGTTTGAGCGAAACATAAAACGTTTACTCAAAATCACAGCAAAAATCCACAAAGGGGAAAAACCAGAAATAACAACAACCACTAACGTAACAAACAATCACGGACAAACAGAAATGAAAGCGAGAGGGTTAAATAGGGAACATGATGGGGGAATTGAAAACAGGTGTGGATAATACAGACAAAACGAAACTGAAAAGTGGATCGATGGCGACTAGAAAGCCGGTGACGTCGACCGCCGAACACCACCCGCTACTCTCTTTATGCATACAAGGACCTTGATTTTTTTTCTCACAAGATTAACTTTTGTATGTTTCCTCAATAATATTTCTCTCTAATTTTCTGGAGTGATCTGTGAAACGGGTTGGTGATCTAAACAGACTGTCAATCATATAGGAAGTAGAAAGGGGTTTTTGTCAGAAGAAGTGGAGCGTTGTAGAGAAAGTCACTTTGTCAGTGGGAAACAGAAATTGGAGAACACAATGCTCTGTGTGCTGCTCTCTGTAAGATGATGGGCCCGACTTCGGCGGAAGTCGTGACAGTACCCCTCCCCTGACGCGCGGCTCCAGCAGCGCGACGACACCGGCCTCGGGGACGACCGGAGGGCGAGGTGCAGGGCGATCCGGGTGGAGACGGTGAAACTCTTGTAACAATGGATGGATCTAGGATGTCCTCCACGGTACCCAGCATCTCTCTCCGGACCGTACCCTCCCACTCCACGAGGTACTGAAGGCCCCTCGCCCGACGTCTAGAATCCATGATGGCCTTACGGTATACGCCGGGACCCCCTCATGTCAAGAGGGGGCGGAGGGACCTCCCGCACCTCAGACTGCTGGAGCGGACCAGCCACCACACGGCCTGAGGAGAGACACATGGACGAGGGATTAATAGCGATAATCAGGGGGGAGTTGTAACCTATAACAAACCTCGTTCAGTTCTCCTCAGGACTTTAAATGGCCCCACAAACCGCGGACCCAGCTTCCGGCAGGCAGGTGAAGGGTAGGAGTTTCGGGTCGAGAGCCAGACCCGATCCCCGGTGCATACACGGGGGCCTCACTTGCGGTGGCGGTCGGCACTCGCCTTTTGTCTCCTGTGGCCGTTGTAGCCGTACGTGGGCAGCGTTCCAAGTCTCCTCTGAGGCGAAACCATTCATCCACCGCAGGAGCGTCAATCTGGCTCTGATGCCATGTGCCAGGACCGGCTGGTAACCTAGCACACAGCTGAAAAGGTGATAGTGTTGGTAGAGAGTGGCGGAGTTGGAGTTTTGGGCCATCTCGGCCCGGGTAATGTAAGCTGCCCACTCCGCTCCGGCGTCCTGGCAATAGGACCTCAGAAATACCTACCCCCATCCTGTTTACTCTTTCGCACCTGCCCGTTGCTCTCGGGGTGGAACCCTGAGGTAAGGCTGACCGAGATCCCCAGGCGTTTCCATAAACGCCCTCCAGACTCTAGACGTAAATTGGGAAAAAAAACCCCCCCGATCAGAAACTTATATCCTCAGTGCACCCCGTAGTGGCCGGAATACATGGGTGAACAGAGGCCTCCGGCAGTTTGTAGAGCCGTAGGGGACCGGGCAAAGGAAGTGAGACGGCAGGACTTAGAAAACCGAATCCACAACAACCAGGATCGTGTGTTACCCGGACGGGGGAAGATCCGTTACAGTTAAATCGCACCATAGGTGTGAGCCATGGTCGCTGTGGGAACGGGAAGGGGTTTGTAATTTCCCTCTGGGCAAGATTGTTAGGTGCTTACACTGTGCACATTACGAACAGGAGGAAACATAAACCCGGCACGTTCCTTAGCTAAAGTGGGCCACCAGTACTTTCTACAGAAAAGGCAGCGCACCGTTTCCGGTATATGCCGATACCCAGGATGACCATAGAGGAGGCGTGACGTATGAGCGCAACAACGATCCGACGATCGCGAACATTGTGTACCTGTTGTAATTAGATGGTTATCTTTTCAGAGGAACGTACATGACGCCCAGGCTGGACAGTCAGGTGGGAATGGGCTACTGAACGTGACGCCCGTTCGATTGGTCCGCGTCCACCTCCCATAACCACCGGTGCCCCAGGCAAGAGGCTGGAAATGATGGGAGTGGGATCTGAGGACCCTCTCCTCTGTATCATACAAGTGCCGGGACCAGTGCGTCTGCCTTAACGTTTCTGGGAACATGGTTTGGGTAGGAAAGGGTGGAAATCAAAACGGCTGAAAAACTGGCCACCTTGCCTGAACGAGGGTTCATTCTCGCTGCGCTGCCACGTATGTTACTAACAGATTGCGGTGGTCAGTCCAAGATGAGAAAAGGGTGTTTAGCCCCCTCCAGCCAGTGTCTGCCAGCGCTTTCAGAGCCAATGACAACAGCTCCAGCACTCCCGGTCCCCACATCAATAAGTTTCGCTCCGCCGGGCTGAAGCTTCACTTCGAACAGAATGCACAGGGGCGAAGCTTAGTGGCGTACGCCGAACGCTGAGACAGCACAGCCCCTATCCCCGCCTCGGACGCGTTCCACCTCCAACTATGAATGCTAAGGAAGGATCAGGATGAGCCAGCAGCGGGAGCTGTAAGTAAAACAGAGCCTTCAGGTGACGCAAAAGCACTGTCCCGCTCCAGCTGGTCCACTGCAGTCTCACCGTCCTCCGGCTTTCAGCAGCTAGGTAATGGGAGCCGCTATCCTGCCCAAAACCCGGATAAATCTTCCGGTAGTAAGTTGGCCAACCCCTAAAAAACCGCGGCACTTCCTTACCGTGGTTGGAGTCGCGCCAATTACGCAGGCTGAAATGCGGTCATTCTCCATTCTACACCCTGACGCTTGCCAAAGCGGTAACCTCTAGGAAGTGAGATGGATGGTTGGAAGAAGCAGACATTTCTCAGCCTTCGGACGTACAGGTCATGCTCTCAACAGTCGACCAAGCACCTTTTACGCACCAGGGCACATGCTCGGCACGAGTCGTGCCGGCTCACGCGAGTATATTAAGACTCGGCCTCATCGCTATATACACACCTACACCCTGCCGCGTGCAGGTCCTGGAATATCTCATCCACAAGAATGATTGGAAGACTTGAATGGAGCATTCATTAACCGTACGGCATGACGAGGTTACCTGCATAATGCCCAGAAGTGGTGCTAAATGCTGTCTTCCACTCATGCTCCCCCTTAATACGCAACGCAGGGGTTCCACGCGTCTGTAATCGCTCCTGAGGTCAATTTTTTGTGAAGAAGCGCGCCCCGTGTAAATGACTCGGTCATACTGGCTATGAGTGGTAGCGGTTTACTGTATTTTTCCGTGATCTTATTTATATCCTCGCCTAATCATACAACGGGCGCAAACCTCCATCCTTCTTCTCACAAAAAAGAAACTCGAGGAGCAGCAGGTGATGATGGAAGGCCGAATGTATCCTGTCCCAGAGATCGGTGACATATGTCTCCATAGCCCCGTTCTCCTCCTGTGACAGGAGGATACACATGACTCCTGGGAAGTTTATAGCGTCTACCAAAGAGATCTATCGCACAATCCCCGGTCGAATGGGGTGGTAATCTGAGTCGCCTTCTTTTACAGAAGGCGAGTGCCAAATCGGCATATTCGGGAAGGAATGTTTGCATGTTGGAAACCTGGTTTTGGACTCTCCCCCCCGTAGTGGCACCTAAGGAAACACCTACGACATCTAAATCCTTGAACACCTGACAGGACCATCGCCTTGAGAGTCCTCTTTGCCACGAAAATAATCGGTATCATTTTTGAGAGGCCAACCAGGGAAGACCCAACACAACAGGGCAAGAGGAGAGTCGATCAAAAAGGACTAATTTCTCCTCGTGATCCCCCTGCGTTTCTCATAGCGATGGGCGCTTGTGGACCTCCCAAATTCAGCCCCCGACCCCAAAGGAGCGACTATCTAAGGCATGGTACAGGGAAGGGAACATCAACAGGAATAATAGGGATCCCCTAAATCTTATGTGCTAAAGCGATCAATAAAGTTCCCCAGCTGCGCCTGAATCTACTAGCCCCTTTATGCTGGGGATGCGAGGAAAAACTCCAGGACAATTCCTATATGTAACCACAATGTGCGCACAGAAGACTCTGGGTGAGTTATGTGGCCTACTGCACGTCGGAGATGGACCCCATCAGTGGCTCCGCTGCCTACCCCTCGACTTCCAGGAGAAACACCCCAGCACCGGACAGCAGTGTGTCCTCTGCGTCCACAGTTGGTGCATGGAGTGGTCCTCCCTCCGGTCTCCCTACTAGCAGCCCCTCCTAACTCCATCGGTGTAGGATCCAAGGGGCTGGGTAATGGAACGGGCGGACCCCGATCTAGACGTCCGCGGGAGGCCAACAGGTTATCCAGCCGGATAGATAARTCCACCAGCTGGTCCAGGTTAAGAGTGGTGTCCCTGCAGGCTAACTCCCTACGAACGTCCTCTCGTAGACTACACCTGTAGTGATCGATCAGGGCCCGCTCATTCCATCCCGCACCAGCGGCCAGAGTACGAAAGTCCAAGGCGAAATCTTGAGCGCTCCTCATCCCCTGTCTGAGATGGAACAAACGCTCTCCCGCCGCTCTCCCTTCAGGTGGATGATCAAAGACCRCCCGGAAGCGGCGAGAGAAGTCATCATAGTCATCCAGGGTTTGTCCCTCTCTTCCCCAGATGGCGTTGGCCCACTCCAGGGCCTTACCAGTCAGACAGGAGATGAGGGCGYCCACTTTCTCTCGTCCTGAAGGGGTCGGATGAACAGTTGCCAGGTATAACTCCAACTGTAGGAGGAACCCCTGACACCCGGCTGCTGTACCGTCATACGCTCCTGGGAGCGAGAGCCGAATCCCACTGGGTCCTGACGATGGAGGGATGACCGGTGGAGTAGGGATAGGCGCGGGTGGTGTTGATGGGGTCTGATTTACCGGGAGACCTCCTCTCTCCCATCGGTCCATTGTCTGCAGCACGCGATCCATGGCAGTCCCTAAACTGTGTAACATGGTCGCGTGCTGTTGAACTTGCTCCTCGACTGGGAGAGAGGGGCTGGCTGTGCCTGCTGACTCCATTTGAAGTTTGGTCCGTGATTCTGTCAGGGTTGTGTGCAGCGAAGTAGCAGAGTCAAATGCAGGACACAGGTGTTTGAGCGAAACATAAAACGTTTACTCAAAATCACAGCAAAAATCCACAAAGGGGAAAAACCAGAAATAACAACAACCACTAACGTAACAAACAATCACGGACAAACAGAAATGAAAGCGAGAGGGTAAATAGGGAACATGATGGGGGAATTGAAAACAGGTGTGGATAATACAGACAAAACGAAACTGAAAAGTGGATCGATGGCGACTAGAAAGCCGGTGACGTCGACCGCCGAACACCACCCGAACAAGGAGAAGGGCCGACTTCGGCGGAAGTCGTGACAGAAACAGAAATACCACTTGCCTAACAGGGACTTCTTTAGCTACCTACAACTACGAAACTTTATTAGGGTGACTCTCAAGGGACAATGGAACCTATCTAAGATGTCACCTATTGAACTACTCTCCCACGCAGACCAACCACTGTTCCAAGACCATTTCCCATGTTTACGATGCTCTTATGTCAGGACTAACACTGCCTGAGCTAGATAAACCCCGACTTAGATGGGAAAAAGATCTGGGTATTAATCTTGATGAGGGTCTATGGAGTGACCTATGCAGGGATGGTGTTACWTCCACATTGAACTCCAGATACAGACTGATCCAGTTTAATTTCCTCCATCAGCTCTATATCACCCCATCTAGACTGCACAAGTTCAACCCTGATATCTCCTCCCTATGTTTTAGATGTGGCTCAGATGAAGGAACATTCCTCCATTTCACTTAGCAGTGTTCAAAACTACACAGTTTCTGGCAGGGGTATGCGATACCATATCCTCAAATCAGGGTTGCATTCCCTTTAGACCCAGAGGTTTTGTCTACTGGGTAACTTTACCCATTCAATCTTAGTCAAAAACCATACTATAAAGCTAACAGAAATATTGCTAGCGATTGCCAAGACATGTATTGCATTGAAATGGAAATCGGATTCCCCCTGCAAGTTGCAATGTGGCCTATCGGAAGTTAATAGTTGTATCCCACTGGAGAAAATCACTTACTGCTTGAGGAATAAGTTAGAGACATTTTACAGAATTCGGCAACCTTTTATTGACTATATGCAGATTCTCCCTCACATCACATTGATTGATCTCTGTATAATCCTCAATACTGTTTCACACGTAATGTATAATATGTCAGTAGCCTCGCAGGTGACCATATGAATCCAATGTCTCATTATTATTATTTTTATTATACTTATTTATTTGTATGTTTGTATATATCATTATTTTTTTTAATTTTTTTACGCGTGTCTGTCACTTTCACTTTGTCTAATATTTTTCATTTTTGTTTTGAATGTTCTTAATTGGAAAATGCAAAAAAAAAAAAAAAAAAAAGAAACAAATAAAAGGAAATGTGACACTGGGTCAGATCAGCTCAGCAATGATTGACAATAACCAGACCCCTTCTTTCCCCACAGAAAAGGGGGAAACTGGGCCGGTTTGACAGTTCACACCCTGTTGTAAATTACAGGAGAAGGGGGGGGGGGCTCTTTCTCCCCCTTTAGTAGGAATGTCTTTGTTTCACAGACAGTTTTCCCTCTTAAACTCTAACACGGACAAAAGTGGATACTGGATCAATATTTCTAACATAACAATGTGGGGAATGGTCAGTGGGGAGCTATAGAAAACTAATGTCATATGGGTTTTCATTTTGTGATGTCATTAAAACTGGTGAAAAATAAATAATGTAACTCGAAAAGTATTTACACTACAGGTATGAAGTCTCCATCCTTAACGTTGTGCATATAATATAATCAATTATGAAAGTATTTTTGTTAAGATATGAATGTGATTTTAGGAGGTATGAGAGAATCTATCTCCTATAAACTGTGCATAAGTAAGTAGCCACGCCCTGAGTGAGGTCGGATAGCATGCCAGACAGAAGGAACAATGCGCCTTTGACGAGAGTGCATAACAAGCATTGCCAACGAAATTAACATTAGACCAGGAAAGACGGGGAGTTGCAGCCCATGTCTAAAGTGGTTTAAATGCTGAATCTCAGAGACCAGGAAACGTGAGCCGAGAGCTACATGTTTGAAATGGTTGGAACTTTGAACCTCAACTCGAGGTGAAGAAATAAACTCACCTTCCTTTAGACCAGAGAGACGGCGAGCTGCAGCTCATGTCCTTTGTGGTCCGAATCCTGAATACCATCACGAGGGGGAAAACAAACTCCCATCAGACAATCACTAAAACAGCTGATTAGCTGTCTTGAGTCAGATATTGAGAAAAGCTCATCTAAGTGAGACTATCCTACTACACTCATCACCAATGGGAACCGTTGACACGGCTGGCTATCTTTCAGAGTGAACAACAGTGGAAGACGAGAAAGGGGAGACCCCTTTCAGACAATCAGAGCCATACAGCTTGCCACTGAAAGGCCAACAATCTTCCTAAGGAGGGCTGGTTTCGACCGAACAAAGGCACTCATATGTAAATACATTAATGATTTCTTATTCCAAACGGGCGGCGGTTCGTGTGCAATATATATGATTAGTGTGAGAATAGTTCTAAAATGTATCCACGAAAAGTGTCCCTTTTCCTCTCTCTCTCTCTCTCTCTCTCTCTCTCCCTCTCTCCTCCCCACCACTCTTCATTCGTTGTGTATAAGCCACCATATTTTGTCAGTCCACTAGGGACCTTTGTCTCATGTAAAGGGTCTATGTTTATTCTGTGTTATTATTTAGTTAGCTAGTAAATAAATAATTAWACCAATTTGTGTAGTACTGAATCATGAGTGAGAATGGGGATTTAGCAGATGCGTGAGGTTACGACTGTTCAGAATGATGATATGATATGAGGTAATGATTAATAAGATGACAAATCAGAATGATAATATGATATGAGGTAATGATTAATAAGATGACAAATCAGAATGATGATATGATAAGAGGTAATGATTAATGAGATGACTGGTCAGAATGATGATATGATAAGAGGTAATGATTAATAAGATGACTGGTCAGAATGATGATATGATAAGAGGAAATTGTAATTTATTTCAATTTTTTTTTATTTAACCTTTATTTAACTAGGCAAGTCAGTTAAGAACAAATTGTTATTTGCAATGACGGCCGAGGAACAGTGGGTTAACTGCCTTGTTCAGCGGCAGAACGACAGATTTGTACCTTGTCTCCTCTGGGATTGATCCACCCACCTTTTGGTTACTGGCCCAATGCTCTAACCACTGCCGCCTTGTAACGGCAGTCTAAGTCGTCCTCCTCCTCAGACGAGGAGAGGCGAGAAGGATCGGAGGACCAATGTACAGCGTGGTAAGTTTCCATGATTTAATAACAAGAAAACTAGACAAAATACAAAACAACAAACGTACTAACCGTCACAGTCCCGTGTGGCACAAACACTGACACAGGAAACAACCACCCACAAATCCCCAACACAAAACAAGCCACCTATATATGATTCTCAATCAGGGACAACGATTGACAGCTGCCTCTGATTGAGAACCATATTAGGCTGAACACAGAAACAGACAAACTAGACACACAACATAGAATGCCCACCCAGCTCACGTCCTGACCAACACTAAATCAAGCACAACACATAAGAACTCTGGTCAGGACGTGACACGCCTTTAATGATTAATAAGATGACTGTTTATCGATTAAATAGATATATACCTTATAGAGTTTCATTGGGGAGATGGTAACTCTTTAAACAACCAAATTCCTAATGAGTAAATTGTTACATGATTAATTTAATCGGGTAACAATTAAAGATAGTTAGTTGATTAGATAAATAACAGTCATCAGATTAATGAAAGTAAAGTCACGACAATGTCTTTAATGTTCATTTACCTTTCATCAAGGTAAGTGTTTCTTTAGGTTTTGGGCTTTCATCAAGGTGTTTCTTTAGGTTTGGGGCTTTCATCAAGGTAAGTGTTTCTTTAGGTTTGGGGCTTTCATCAAGGTGTTTCTTTGTGTAAAGTCACCCCCAGGCTATTGCACACATTTCCACAATGTATCTACTGTATCTACTGTATTTTAAACTTAACCCTAACTAATGAAGGCCAAGTTTGATGCGTTTATACACCAGACCTTCCGCACATTTGGGAGGAAGTGTCTGGGAACGAGATTAGGTGTAATGTGACTAACATGGCATCACTTTAGAGTGTATGCCGTCCTTCAGCACAACATGTCACCCTTTATAAAGCACATAATATAAAGCACATGTTTATATTATGTTCGACATAGTGGGTTATATCACATTTGACATGGTGATTATGTCACACAGTACGGCCACATTTATGAACCCTTTATAAAGTATGACATAATGGTTATAGATGCTTTGTAACACATTTATGTAGTGCTTATGAATGCCTTATGAAGGCTTTATGAAGCCTTTATAAGCTGAACGTCATTTAAAGTGGGATCCCTTCGGTCAAATCCTTCTCCCTCCTGACTCTGCCTCTTTGACCCTACTCTACTCCCTTTCCACATCCTTTGACTCTCACTGTCCCCTTTCCTCCCGGCCGACTCATTGCATGCTAACAAAATATAGCTGCGGGCCATTGTTGGCAACTGTAACATTGAAGCTAAACCTAACCCTAACCCTTTTCCTAATCTTAACCTCAGTCTCCTGACCTGCCACGCTAATTTACCTAACCTGCCACGTTAGTTATCCTAACCTGCTATGTAAACAAATAATTTGTGTCGAGAAACCATCAGTCTCATAACACCGGAAGTGACCAATGGGCATTCAATGCCAATGGGCATTTCAATATCAATGAGCATTTCCTGATATCAGGGAACACCCACATCAAGAAATGCCCCGCAAAACAGTCCGTAATTACACAATATTCGAGAATTTGACAAAAGCTGTAAACCTTTTAGCCATGACTCAACAAAAGATGAAGGATATGAGGAAGAAATGATCACTTATCATATGACTAATATCTTCTTCGGTGGTATCATAAAGCCTTCATGAACCCCCCTACCTTATGGGAGTGATTTAAAGGGGCATCAGACATAACATTTTGATAAGTTTTGTGTGTTGAAATGCAATATAACAAAGCTATTTTCTAACAAGTCTCTGTATTAACAATATCCCTCATCACTTATCCATCACTGCAAATTAATTTTATTGCCTGTCTGTCGGCATAGCCTAGGTCCACCTCCAAAAGCCTTCACAGTTTGAACATAAATGGCAATGACAATGTGTAGAAAAATGTATATAATTTAGTTTATACTGAAGGAGATCATTGCGCAAATGAAGTGGTAGCCTATATCGTTTTTCAAGTAGAAAAGAGCAGATATGGAGGTTAAAATGATGTGCTTACGATACAACAATACAATATCAATGTGTTTTAATTTACATACATCATCGTTTTTCACTCTTGCAGGTCTTTGGCATGCATATTGTTGGCATGATGGTTGACACAGACACAACATAGTTCTCTTTGTTCTGTTTCAGAAGTAAAACAAATAGTAGCACTTTACATTATAATAACTCCACGTAATAAAGCATGTATACTGGCTTAATAAATAGTTTAATCATCATTTGCTAACCTTTCCTCCCACATTGTAAATGCTAGTAATCTAGTATACACTGAGTGTACAAAACATTAGGAACACCTGCTCTTTCCATGACACAGACTGACTAGGTGAATCAAGGTGAACGCTATGATCCCTTATTGATGTCACCTGTTAAATCCACTTCAATCAGTGTAGATC
The DNA here is from genome assembly GCF_002910315.2 of Salvelinus sp. IW2-2015. Taxonomy (NCBI): domain Eukaryota; kingdom Metazoa; phylum Chordata; class Actinopteri; order Salmoniformes; family Salmonidae; genus Salvelinus; species Salvelinus sp. IW2-2015. The sequence goes on along the minus strand of NC_036866.1, from coordinate 4,588,150 downwards.
AGGGATGTGCAACTTTGATGGGGGTGGGGGCACAAAAAAACGGAACTCATGCGTACCCACATCCACCCCCCCTTTCAAAGTTACGTTTTAAAGTTAAATTCCTGCAATTCTGCAATTTTGCCATAGGTGGAGGCAAATGTTAGCAGTTTTTAATATGATAACTGAGAGCTAGTTGATAACTAGTTACTAGTAACTAAACTAGCCCCGGGGAGCTAGTTACCCCACGCTACCCTACGTTTAGAGAGTTACTATATTTAAAGGTCCAGTAGAGGTGACACCAAACAAAGCCATGTGTGAAAATAGTCTGCAGTTAAAAGACTGAAGCACTGGAAACATTTAAAGTTTATACATATACAATTTCTACCTGCAAATCATACATGTAACACGTTTACCTCAATCACATATCAGTAATAATTAAGTAATAAAAATCAACTAGAGAACAACTGTCTGGTCCGGCCAGCTGTTGTGTGTAGTCTACATCTCCATGTTTTATGATCAGTTCATATTCTCCAGGTTGACAACCCTAGCAGAACATTCACATTACAGCTCTTCCTCAAGCCCTTTGTAACAGTTGTTTCACAACAGTTTTTGTGAATAAAATTTCAATATATTTCCTTATTCTTTAACCATTTATATGTTCTAGGGGCCATTTTGAGACCTTAAGGAGCATCAGGTACCGCTGGAATGTCTACCAATGGCATGTTCATCTTTTTGTTAGAAATTACACTGGTCACTCAAAACATTTATAAAGTATTTCTAAAGCATAAATAGCTCACATTTTATTTTAAATGAGGCCATGCAAAAATATGTAATTTATGATTAGTAAATGGTTTATAAGGACCTGTATACATAGTCCATAGATAAGTAATGTTACTTCAACACACAGTATATCATATAAGAAAGCACTGTTAAATTAAAATGATCATGCTGAGTCATTTTAAAACCACTGAAAGGATAGAGGTGATCAGCTCATCAGATGAGGTTAACTGAGTTACTGTGCTGTAAATGGTGAACAGTCTGAACACCCATGGTGAGAGAATGACTTCAGAAAATGTTTTAATACAGAAAACTTGTGAACAAAATGTACTCTCAACATGGACAGACAGACACATAAATATAAAATGTGTCAAAAACTCATTTTTCATCAGTCCATAGCACCGCAGAAGGTCAAAGAGATATACCAACCATCTGCCAAACACAACAGCAACTTCAACAGCCGGGCCAGCCAGAAGAGTCTCTTCAGAATCCAAAACAAATCAATCTACGTGGAAATTACGTCATAACTGCCATATTGGGACTCCAGAAGACAGTGAAACAAGAGAACAATTAAWTTTACCGGAGGACCACCTGCTGGGGTGATAATTCAGATTGCCTGGGACTCACTCACTGACTGATGGGGAGCTGAAAACAATCAAATGGTCTTGTCATTCTGCACAATCTTCGAGCGCTGTGAGGAACTCCAGAGCTACAGATGTCTTTAGTTCTGAGCAGCTGGGTTTATACGCCATAACTGTCACAGAGAAGAATCAAGAAGACAACATTGACATGTAGTGCTGATTGCAGAGTTCATCCTTTCAAGGTCAGTTATAGGTTAGACAGACATATCAGTAACTGGGGCTAACTAACTCCAGGGTCCATCTTAGTCCTGTGTGTCATTGTCAATTATGACCAACACACCTATTACCAGTGTCTGTACACCTCACGAGTGTACAATTAAGCGATAAGGCCTGAGGAAGTGTGGTATATGGCCAATATACCATGGCTAAGGGCTGTTCTTAGGCAAGATGCAATGTGGAGTGCCTGGACACAGCCCTTAGCCATGGTATATTGGCCATATACCACAAACCCTCAAGGTGCCTTATTGCTATTAGAAACTAGTTACCAGCGTAATTAGAGCAATAAAAATAAACGTTTTGTCATACCCGTGGTATACGGTCTCATATACCATGGCTGTCAGCCAATCAGCATTCAGGGCTCGAACTACCCAGTTTATAATACTTTGAATGATCCTTCATATGCTCTTCCTAAAACAAATCTTATCTGGTTCCTTAGCTTATCGCTTACTCCAACTATACATCAATGTGCTACAGGTGCTGCCTGCAAACACTCCACCTGGGACCCAGGGTCTCTCAGATCAGATGCCCCATCCAGGGGTTCAGGTGATGGGCTTAATTATTGTGTCTGGTAGGCCTCCAACATTTCCATCCAAACAGAAGAATTCTGGTTTAGTGCTGATGGAGGTGCCGCTGGTCTCCCCAGAGCCTTTCACTGGGCTGCACTTCCAGCGGTTGAGGGGGTGGGAGTAGGAGTGGGACTTGGTGCTCCAGCAGCTGTGCACCAGCAGGAAGAGCTTCTTGAGGATGGCCTTTCTCAGGAGGATGTAGATCCAGGGGTCCAGGATCTGGTTCCAGGTGGCCATGCGGATTGACAGCAGCAGGCTGGCAAACGCACGCTCGCCCTGGACCTGGGTGCTCAGTATGATGACGTTAACCTAGGACGGTAAACATAGGACATTATGTGAGACTGAATGTAATTACTTGAAGGGAACCATTTAAATTGTTGTTAGTTGATTACTGTGCTTTGTTCAACGCTTCAAATTGCGTTATTACAGTATAACCAGCTCTCTTGAATCAAGGGAAACTGATTTAAGCTACCACTTTCTTTTATTGTCCTAGAAATAGCTGAATAGAATATGATTAAATTGCGTTTGAGAATGTGTAATAGTGTTTGTGTACACAGTGATGTGTGAGGGGCAGTAAATGAGTGAACGGTTTTTATATTAAGGGATACCTGGAGGTAATCGGACCTCTCTGAAATGAAAATGGATGGCAGTCCCCCCTGAGGATAATATATTTTTACCTGGCCCTCCCCGAGCATTTGAAAAAGAAAACATGTAACCCTCCAAAATTATCATTAAAACAAAATAGCTGAAATATAAATTCCACTTTAAGTAGGCTATCAATGTTGCAGTCGTGATTTCTATCAAATCCCTGAGAACCACTGCTGTAGTTCATACCCCATTCATCCGTTAGAGGGTGGCATTTACCAATTTAAGCATTAAGGGTCTTCCACACTAAGGACGATAACTATAACAATACATTATTGATGTTGGCGAGCATCCACACTAGAGGAAAGTTTGTCGTTCTACAATAGCCTATACCTGTCAATCAACTGATCAATGCATCCTGCTGTACAGCATCCGTAGCCTATAGCACATTGTGCACGGGAACAGCTGGAAGAGAGGAGCTAGAGTTGTGTAGCCAAAGAAGCTAAATATTAGCTAGATATTAGGCCACTCATTAGGTAAATATTAAGGCTATAAATATTTACCTGTCAAAGTGCATGAAAAATAAGTTAGGCTAACAGATAATGAAATGACTGATCTGTGCGTTCCTCCAGGCTGTGCTCTGCAGTCCCCGGGCAGTCGGGCATGCAAAGCTCCACTATTGATTAGGCCTAGGATTTTAGACAACATTATTCCACCCTTAGGCTACAACAACACAGTGCAATTGGGAATGTATTATTGTTATCAAGTGCGTAGACCTACACATTTATTGGCTAGGGCTGTAAACTGCAGTGATGTAGGCTAATTTGAATAACCGCTCAAACGTCCTGTTTTGAATGCTTCATGCCTAAATAACTGCATACAGCCTAAGCCTGATAATGCAACCATTTAGATCAGTTGTGGATCTTTTTTAGACAGTTTACAAAGTTCAGAAAGGTACATTAGCAGGCTACTCATATGGTGAATTTTAATCACACCATCGAGACTTCTCTTTCTCTCCTTTCAAAATCACAGCCAGTTATTTTGGTTTCTGTATTTTATATTCAGCAAGCAAGAACAAGCTGGAATCTCTCCTTGATCCGTAGAAAATAAAATGCTTGAAATAAGTGTACAACAGGCTATTGTAGGTCTAGTCTAGCATTTCCTGGGACTCCAAGAGATAAAGACGAATTATTAGGAATAATACTGCAGTGAATGGCATATAGGCCTACCCAATGAATTTACACAGATAAAAAAAATCAAAAAAAGTTTATGAAATGATAAACATATCGCTATAAAGGCATACAGRTAGTCCAGCCATCCACATGGACTGTTGTCCTCCCCATTCAGTAGCAGCATTGAAGAACCATCTCCTTTCAACTTCAAAATTCAATTGAACTTTTCTGGACTGTCTTCAGCGGACAGAGATTGCAAAGAAACCCTTCAATTATTGTGAAGGTAACTTTTTTCACTTGCTGTGGTCCTTGTGTAATTGTGCTATGCCATGCTTGTTATTGTTCATTGGTGCTTCCAAGAGAACTGGAACTAAAAAAAAMCAACAAGATCAAATCACAAGGTTATTGATTTTCAATGAGGAAAGTCTGAGTTCTAAAAAGATGCCAGAGTTTTCAGTGTTGAAAGTGGAATGCCCATGCAGCCAGGCTCAGCGAGGAGAATGAGAGGGAGAGAGAGCACAGGGTAGTACACCAAAGTTACACACAGTCGAATTCAATATGTAAATTCCAAAATGCTGAAAATAACTGACATTTAGTCGATTACAAAATACATGACCCTCCCTGGACAAAGAAAATATGAAACCCTCCCACATTTTCCTCCGGGTAACATTGTGTACATTTTGAACGCTCCGTAAACATCTTATTGATGTAGGTCTAATGAAATGTCTTGCCAGAGAAAAAACGATATTGTTTGACCTTCCCTTACAAGCCTTCTCATCACGTGTTAATGATCCAGCTTAATCTAAGTTATTATACTGTCACTTTTAATTTTAAGAATCCTGGTCTACGATTAATGGCAGGCATAGAAATAAAAACATTGTCAAAGGAGGACCATTTATTTCAATAAGACTCGTCAGAGGTTCCATCACAGAGAAGAATTCTGGATTGAGAATGTTTCCCCTCTACTTTTGCTGCATACCATATTTTGCTCTTAAAAGGGTTGGTAAAAACAAATGTCATTGAAATGGATGTAAAGTAACTACACAAAGTACTGGGAGAAAAGAAGGAGATTACATGCCAGAAATCTTGGCGTGAAATGACAAACTGCCTTAACGTGAACACAAGGGTCAAAAGCACAAAATAACAAACAGGCCAAAAATCTGTGCCCTATTTAACATCTTGAGCATCTCTACAAAGGTTTAAATAGCTCCCTTTCCTTTTGAAAGGATTTGTGAGCATTTCGAGTAGAAGAACAAATTGCTTGCTGTGGGAATCTTGGCAGACTCCACCAATGCAGAGRACTGTTGGCAGAGATGAGGTGAAAGTGAGTTCTTCATCACTGCTTAACAGACATACCAGAGATAAGCGCTTCTACGACCCAGTGAAAGGAGGGAAGAAGATGCCTTACCAATAAAGGGCCCCAGCACACACAGGACACAAGCATGATGGTTATGAGCTGGCAGATCATCTCAAAGTGGTGGGAGGTGTCCTTGCGGCRACGTTGGCGGTGGCAGCGCAGCTTGGACTGCAAAAGGGTGCAGCTGGTCAGTGTGTTGCACACAATGGACACCAGCAGAGCCAGGAGGCCCAGTGTAGAGAAGATCAGCGGGAGGACCACGTCCAGCCAGTTGCGGGGCCCCTCCATGCGGAAGAAACACCAGCTCTGGGAGCGCTGCACCTTGTAGGGCCTCCACAGCAGCACAGGTAGCAGAGCCACCAGGGCAGCTAACAGCCAGGTCAGCCCCAGCAGCCTCTTCATGTGGTGGGCGGCAAGGGCTGTGGAGTGGAACAGGGGCCTGGTGACACCAATGCAGCGTTCCACCGCCATTAGGCTACCCAGGAGCAGGGGGCTCAGACCGAAAAACACCATGGACACCCCGAAGAGACTGCACAGTATGTGGTGCGGGTCAAAGGCTTCCCACTCCTTGTTAMAAGCGTAGACATATAGCACCAGGGAGCCGTTAACGAGGTGGCCCAGGAGATCGGTGCCCACCAGGCCGCTGGCGAACAGCAGGAAGGAGGCCTTGGTCTTGAGGCGAAAGCGGCGGTAGGCTTTGACCAGGATGCAGAGAGCCAGGATGTTGGAGAAGATGCCCACGGTCATGGAAATGACGGAGGCGGTGACGGACAGCTCCGTCTGGCCGCAGGTGGTGTTGGAGTAGCTGCCTGATGCTGTCCTGCTGCATCCCGCCTCGGAACTCCCATTGCCTGGCATCATCAAGTCCTGGTCCAGTCTGAGGATCAACATGTGACAGAAAGGATGGTTGAATGGCTTTGACAGAGCCCCAAAACATTTATCTTCACGACACGTTAATAAACAACACTCCAACACAAATTACATTTAAAACGTAGATTTTACGGAGCAACTGAGTCATGACCAAGGTGAATACGTATACAGAGCTTTTATCTAGTAGGTCTACATTTTAGAGCATCAGACTTATAAGTCAGTGCTTACAAAATATATAGATTTTTTCCTTTAAAATGTGCAGTGTACCACTGGGCTACGGTAAATGGTCATTCAAATAAGGAACAAGGAGTACCAGGCTCCCACTGTGCAACAGTCAATAAATATTTCATCATTGCAGTGGTAGAAGTGTGAGGTGCGTAAAAATACATTTATTGTGTTTACTTTATTGAGAGAAATCAAGCAAGGTATTGTGTCATTTTGGAGTCACTTTTATTGTACATAAGAATAGAATATGTTTCTAAACACTTCTACATTAATGTGGATGCTACCATGATTACGGATAGTCCTGATAAATCGCAAATAATGATGAGTGAGAGATGCACAAATATCATACTCCCTAACAAATGCTACCCCTGTCATTGTACTGTTGAGCAGTTATCGTGTCTTGGGGGTATGGTGCATCTGTACCTTTCTCACTCATCATATTTCAAGATTAATTGAGGATTATCCATAATCATGGTAGCATCCACATTAATGTATAAGTGTTTAGAAGCATATGTTATTCTTATTTACAATAAAAGTGACTCCAAAATGACACAATACATTATTTACCATTAATTTCTATTGGGCACAAAATAATTGGAAACACAACCAACAGCAAATGCATCCAACAAATGTGTAGAGTCACAAGCTTGACGCAGTCATTGTGTGTTAGGAATATGTGACCAAATATTTAACTTTTTACTACTTTATAAGTGAATTTGTCCCAATAGTTTWGCTCCCCTAAAATGGGGGGACTATGTATAAAAAGTGCTGTAATTTCTAAATGGATCACCTGATATGAATGAAAATGYCCTCAAATGAAAGCTGACTGTCTGCATGTTAACCTCATAGTCACTGTTTGATTTGAAATCCAAACTCTTTAGAGACATAAGAAGAAAAAAAGCTTCACTTTCCCAATAATTATGGAGGGTACTGTACTTCACTGCCTTGTTTCAGTGTTGACTGCACCTGGTCAGTATTCAACCAATCGATTGACACCCTTTGAAAAAGTAACATTTTATATATGATTGAGCAGAGTTTTGTAAACAATTTTCATCAATTCCCTTTTACTTCTAGCTCCAGGACGTTAGTAACCCCTAAAACAAAGTTTAAAAGGTAGGTTAATCACTGACTTCACGTGCGTCAATCGTAAAAATCACYGTATACAAAAATAAATGTACAGTGAACGTTTATTTTTGGAAAAAGTGATTTTTACGCATGACGCACGTGAAGTCAGTGATTAGCCTACCTTTTAAACTTTGTTTTAGGGGTTATTAAAGTCGAGGTATCAATATTTCACTTGTGATAAAGAACTGATATTTTGGTCGAAACTATGCAAAAAAAAACAAACAGAAATAAACATGATTAATTAAAGGAAAATTCCCACCTGTCAACGTCTTCAGCAATTATATGTCACCATTTACCGATGCAAGGATATTATGGATTAATGAGAACAAGTTTGACTGTTCTCATAACAGTAATCAAATTAATTACGAATTAATTGGTAAAGAAATCATAATCTTGGCGTCTCCTGCTTTGCTGCTTCTCGGAGGTACAATGTCCCATAGCGTAACGGTGTGGTCCATGAACATCTGACTCTGTTCCCGTCAAATAACGCACATGAAGTACCATTTTCCAGTTTGGCACCGCACCCGTCTTCACAACACATTATAACATACTGTCTCCAAGCTCTTTCAGCTACTTCTGTAAAGAGGGGCGCGGCCTCACCAGTAGATGTGGTGCGCCACACAAAGCCCTCCTCTGAGATTTGTCACACTGATGAATGCAGAAGTTTTGTCATTTTGAGAAAGAATACATCAAACACCTGGAAACCAGTTTATAATCTGTTATATAGAACCCTTTTAATAGGGTTTCTTTGATCAGAACGTTAGGGGTTCTTCTCCCCTGAACCAAAATTGGTTCCATTAGAACCCTACATTAATAAATAAGAAGTTGTTCTTATTAACTGACTTGCCTAGTTAATTAAAGGTATATATATATATATATATATATATATATATATATATATATATATATATATATATATATATATATATATATATATATATATATATATATGTGGTGTAATTTATGAATTATGGCTACTAATTAATACGATTTCTAGCTAAGAATATAATATATTAAACAGTAAAAAAAAAATAGACAAAAGAATAGCGGCATAGTTTTGAGATTTTATTATCATTATAGTTTGGAAATATGCACTGGTGGCCATGAAGGCATCTTTGTTTGAGTGATGGCCCACGTCAATCTCGGTACCAACTCTGTATTTTTGCCTGGCTGCTTCCTTAAAAAAAAAAACGAAGGAGCAAAAACATTAGTTGATCTTCWGAAATAAGCATCAGTTAATCTGCTTTGTAGACATAATTWTGATGATGTAGAAGAAGAATTTACATGCAGCAGCTGAAATAATAATGTWGTGATCCTCTGCCTCAGATAGCTGGGTTACTTTCAGACTGAGCAAAACTTAGATAGTGTTTTAAAAGTCATTTCATGATTAACTAGGCTATTGACTCACCAAGACTTATTATAAATAATTGATTATGAATCATTTTGATAGCTATCAATGCCTTCAAAAAGTATTCATACCCCTTGACTTATTCCACATTTTGTTGTGTTACAGCCTGAATTTAATTGAGTTTTTCTAAGAGATTTGCACACTTGGATTGTACAATATTTGCACATGATTCTTTTGAGAATTCTTCAAGCTCTGTCAAGTTGGTTGTTGATCATTGCTAGACAGCCATTTTCAAGTCTAGCCATAGATTTTCAAAACGATTTAATTAAAAATTGTAACAAGGCCACTCAGGAACATTCAATGGTGTCTTGRAAAGCAACTCCAGTGTATATTTGGCCTTGTATTTTAGGTTATTGTCCTGCTGAAAGGTGAATTTGTTTCCCAGTGTCTGTTGGAGAGCAGATATAACCGGTAATCCTCTAGGATTTTTCCTGTGTTTAGCTCTATTCCGTTTTTATCCCAAAAAACTCCCTAATCGTTGCCAGTATCGGTGCGTGGGTCGCTGGGGAAGCCRAGCCCCCCAAAAATGCCATATTACAACCTATGTGTTGTGATAATTACGTTGTTTTCTCTATAACCTGTTAGTTCGCATGCCTTGCGACCGTGATATATAGGCCTAAATCCGAGACAATAAGAAGACAGAATAAATTCAACCACAGCTTTGTTTCATCACAAAAACAGAGMGCAACCTCTCTCCGGTGAATTCCCGAAGCACATTGCATGTAACAAACAGTTACATGACCTACAGCATGGTCAAGAAAGTTAATGTTTCCGACATTTTCGGACTACAAAACACTACTGCTTTAGAACCATAAAGAGTTACCACAAGTCGCAAAGAAAACAGGAGCTGCCACGACTATTCCAGCATCATTTCAACTTTAACATTTCAACATCAGCAAATCACCTCTGCTTAGTCTAATACAGTGACAACTAAAAGATACCAAAGAACAATTTAGTCCAATCAACGTGAGCGAAATATGATGTGGCTGACCATGGTTCTGATTTGTGTGCGTGTGTGTGTGCATGCGTTTGTGCAAGTAGAAAAAACATGTTGACTCACCCTACGCCAACGCCATCCTTCTCTTTCATATTGACAAAACGGTCTATGACTATGTCATACAGTACACGCTTTTAGTTTTTGTTGTCCTAAGCTACCTGGCTAAAATGCTTGCTTGCTAGCCTAACTTGCTTTCATAGGTAACATTAGCTAGATAACATTAGCCTTCTACATCTAGCTACATATTGAACTTCCATCCTGTCAGTCCAGGGGCATAATGTATGAATTTATGGTTGGATCAGAATCGCCGTTGTAATCATTGGCTAGTACGGAGAATTATGGCTAATTATGGCTAAACGGTGAATTTTAGCTAGACAACAACACAATGAGATGCAACAATTCAAGTAGTTTCTGTCAATTACATATTTATCTTGGCGTGATGTGATAGGAGTGAAGCCAAATCCAAACTGGAGTCCCTTGACAGTTTTTTTTGGTGCACCAGGACCATTCACAGTTGAGCTCACTCAGTTGAGCTCAACGCTGTGTGGCGTACCGCAGATTAGCCACCAGGGGGAGACTCGTCGAGGCCTGGTGACAGACGGAGTCTACATCACGGTGCGATCGCCAGGACTAATTGGGGCTGATTGTGGTTGGTGAGTAATCAAGGGGCTGATTGCTCACCAGCTGGACAAGTCCCATAAAGCAGCCAGTACATGGGGGTGGGGACTGGGGAAGAGAGGTTACTCCCGTATAGTCGTGTTCAGTACCAGAGATAATGGAGGGAGATCGGTTTTGTTCCCCACCGGATACCGCAAGACCTCGGAGCCCAGAAGACTGTGTCTCGGAGGAGACCTATTCTTTTCTCTTTGTTTATTATTTAAATAAACACCCTTGAAACCGATTTTGTCAGTGTCTGATCTGTGTAAACGTCTTGACCAAACCCCCTGGTCTGCCACAGCTGATTGGCTATTATTTTATACTTTTTTTATCAAGGGGGGCCAAATGCTCGCTGGCTTCCCCTGCATTCAATGCTACAGGCGGCAACAATGTCATACACTTTATGACCAGGCAGCATCAGATAGATGGCCTACACATACAGAGACAGAGGGGTGCTGTTTCGCTTGCTCCGATGCTTTCTTTGGTGAAATACATACTCTTGCGAATTGAAGGAACATTCTGAAAACACAGAGACTAAAGATAAATTATTTGATATGTTGGTTTTTCAACMAAAAAAAGCTACTTTTTTGGGGAAGCCTGGCTTACCTTGCTTCCATGAATACACACCACTGGTCCTTGCCGATGACAAGCATACCCATAACATGATGCAGCCACCTCTATGCTTGAAAATACGAGGAGTGGTACTCAGTGATGTGTTGAGTTGAATTTGCCCCAAACATAATGCTTGGCATTCAGGACATAAAGTACATTTCTTTGCCACATTTGAGTTAGGAAGGATGCCTGTATCTTCGTAGTAACTGGTAGTGTAATTAATAACTTCACCGGGCTCAAAGGGATATTCAATGTCTGCTTTTTTACCAATAGGTTCCCTTCTTTGCGAGGCATTGGATAACCTCCCTGGTCTTTGTGGTTGAATCTTTGTGGTTGAATTCAATGATCGACTGAGGGACCTTATAGATAATTGTGTGGGGTACAGACATGAGGTAGTCATTAAAAAATCATGTTAAATACTATTATTGCAACTTACTACTTGACTTGTTCAGCACATTTCAACTCCTGAACGTATTTAAGCTTGCCATAATAAAGAGGTTGAATACTTATTGACTCAAGACATTTCAGCATTTAATTTTTAATTCATTTGTAAAAAATTCTAAAAACATAAATCCACATTGACATTATGGGGTATTATGTGTAGGCCAGTGACACAACATCTAAACTGTATCTATTTTAAATTCAAGCTGTAACAACAAAATGTGGAAAAAGTCAAGGGGTGTGAATACTTTCTGAAGGCATTCCTTTCAGTCAGTACACTGGGCTCCTTTCAGTCAGCCCACTTCACATCACGTGCATTCAACAGAGGTCAGCAACAGTCTTCTTTTGGCTTCATGAAACATAGCCCCCTCATCTGACTTGTCATGAGGCAGGCTTAGAGTGGCATCATCACCAGTTTTAAACGTCTTTAAAATGCATTTCAAGAAGTTACTATTATCTAAAATGCTTAAAAGTATATACATGTGTGGTTTGGATAAAATTCACTAGTCCATTAACGTGCATACTCACCCCACTTTGGTGGCGCCTCTGGTGCGGGGACCCTCGTCGCCGACCCCGGACTGGGAACCCTTGTTGCGGGCCCCGGACTGGGGACCGTCGCTAGAGGCTCCGGACTGGTAACCGTCGCTGGAGACTCCGGACTGGGGACCCTCGTTGCGGGCCCTGGACTGGGGACCGTCGCTGGAGGCTCCGGACTGGAGACCGTCGGTGGAGGCTCCGGACGGGAGACCGTCGCTGGAGGCTCCGGACTGGAGACCGTCGCTGGAGACTCCGGACTGGAAACCGTCGCTGGAGACTCCGGACTGGGGACCGTCGCTGGAGACTCCGGACTGGGGACCGTCGCTGGAGACTCCGGGCTTGGGACCTTGTTTGCGGGCCCGGACTGGGACGTCCGCTGGGGCTCGGACTGGGAACCGGTCGCTTGGAGGCTCCGGACTGGAGACCGTCGCTGGCAGGCTCGGACTGGAGACCCTCGTTGCGGGCCGGACTAAGGGACCGTTGCTGGAGGCTCGGACTGGAGACCGTCGCTGGAGACTCCGGACTGGAGACCGTTGCTGTAGGCTCCGGACTGGGGACCGTCGCTGGAGGCTCCGGACTGGAGGACCGTCGCTGGAGGCTCTGGACTGGAGACCGTCGCTGGAGACTCCGGACTGGAGACCGTCCTCGAGACTCCTTGACTGGGGACAGTCGCTGGAGACTCCGGACTGGGGACACTCGTTGCGGCCCGGCTGGGGACCGTCGCTGGAGGCTCCGGACTGGGAACTCGTCGCTGGAGGCTCCGGACTGGAGACCGTCGCTGGGGCTCCGGACTGGAGACCCTCGTTGCGGGCCCGGACTGGAGACCGGTCGTGGAGGCTGCCGGATGGAGACCGTCGCTGGAGACTCGGACTGGAGACCGTCGCTGTAGGCTCCGGATGGGGGACGTCGCTGGAGGCTCCGGACTGGAGACCGTCGCTGGAGGCGCCGGACTGGAGACCGTCGCTGGAGACTCCGGCCTGGGGACCGTCGCTGGAGGCTCGGACTGGAGACCGTGTGGAGGCTCGGGCACTGGAGGAGACCGTCGCTGGAGGCTCGGACTGCAGGCCTCGCTGGAGGCTCCGGACTGGAGTCCGTCGTTTGGCTTCGTGCCATGACTCCTCACTGGAGGCTTCGTGCCATGGATCATCACTGGAGGCTTCGTGCCATGGATTATCCTGGAGGCTTCGTGCCATGGATCATCACTGGAGGGTTCTTGCCTGGATCATCACTGGAGGCTTCGTGCATGCATCATCACTGGAGGCTTCTTGCCATGGATTATCACTGGAGGCTTTGTGCCATGGATCATCACTGGAGGGTTTTGCCATGGATCATCACTGGAGGCTTCGTGCCATGGATCATCACTGGAGGCTTCTTGCCATGGATTAATCACTGGAGGCTTTGTGCCATGGATCATCACTGGGGGTTCTTGCCATGGATCATCACTGGAGGCTTGTGCATGGATCATCACTGGAGGCTTCATTACATTTACATTTAGTCATTTAGCAGACGCTCTTATCCAGAGCGACTTACAAATTGGTGCATTCACCTTATGATATCCAGTGGAACAACCACTTTAACAATAGTGCATCTAACTCTTTTAAGGGGGAGGGGGGGTAGAAGGATTACTTTATTCTATCCTAGGTATTCCTTAAAGAGGTGGGGTTTCAGGTGTCTCCGGAAGGTGGTGATTGACTCGCTGACCTGGCGTCGTGAGGGAGTTTGTTCCACATTGGGGTGCCAGAGCAGCGAACAGTTTTGACTGGGCTGAGCGGGAACTGTACTTCCTCAGAGTAGGGGAGGCGAGCAGGCCAGAGGTGGATGAACGCAGTGCCCTTGTTTGGGTGTAGGGCCTGATCAGAGCCTGAAGGTACGGAGGTGCCGTTCCCCTCACAGCTCCGTAGGCAAGACCATGGTCTTGTAGCGGATGCGAGCTTCAACTGGAAGCCAGTGGAGAGAGCGGAGGAGCGGGGTGCGTGAGAGAACTTGGGAAGGTTGAACACCAGACGGGCTGCGGCGTTCTGGATGAGTTGTAGGGGTTTAATAGCACAGGCAGGGAGCCCAGCCAACAGCGAGTTGCAGTAGTCCAGACGGGGATGACAAGTGCCTGGATTAGGACCTGCGCTGCTTTCCTGTGTGAGGCAGGGTCGTACTCTGCGAATGTTGTAGAGCATGAACCTACAGGAACGGGTCACCGCCTTGATGTGAGTTGAGAACGACAGGGTGTTGTCCAGGATACGCCAAGGTTTTAGCACTCTGGGAGGAGGACACAATGGAGTTGTCAACCGTGATGGCGAGATCATGGAACGGCAGTCCTTCCCCGGGAGGAAGAGCAGCTCCGTCTTGCCGAGGTTCAGCTTGAGGTGGTGATCCGTCATCCACACTGATATGTTGCCAGACATTGCAGCGATGCGATTCGCCACCTGGTTATCAGAGGGGGAAAGGAGAAGATTAATTGTGTGTCGTCTGCATAGCAATGATAGGAGAGACCATGTGAGGATATGACAAGCCAAGTGACTTGGTGTATAGGAGATAGGAGAGGGCCTAGAACAGAGCCCTGGGGGACACAGTGGTGAGAGCACGTGGTGCGGAGACAGATTCTCGCCACGCCACCTGGTAGGAGCGACCTGTCAGGTAGGACGCAATCCAAGCGTGGGCCGCGCGCGGAGATGCCCAGCTCGGAGAGGGTGGAGAGGAGGATCTGATGGTTCAAGTATCAAAGGCAGCCGATAGGTCTAGAGGATGAGAGCAGAGGAGAGAGAGTTAGCTTTAGCAGTGCGGAGCGCCTCCGTGACACAGAAAGAGCAGTCTCAGTGGAATGACTAGTCTTGAAACCTGACTGATTTGGATCAAGAAGGTCATTCTGAGAGAGATAAGCAGGAGAGCTGGCAAGGACGGCACGTTCAAGAGTTTTGGAGAGAAAGAAAGAAGGGATACTGGTCTGTAGTTGTTGACATCGGGGGATCGAGTGTAGGTTTTTTCAGAAGGGGTGCAAACTCTCGCTCTCTTGAAGACAGAAGGGACGTAGCCGCGGTCAAGGTGAGTTGATGAGCGAGGTGAGGTAAGGGAGAAGGTCTCCGGAAATGGTCTGGAGAAGAGAGGAGGGGATAGGGTCAAGCGGGCAGGTTGTAGGGCGGCCGGCCGTCACAAGACGCGAGATTTCATCTGGAGAGAGAGGCCATGGATGATCACTGGGGTTCGTGCCATGGATCATCACTGGAGGCTTCGTGCATGGATCTACTGGAGGCTTCTTGCCATGGATCTCACTGGAGGCTTCTTGCCATGGATCATACTGGAGGCTTCTTGCCATGGATCATCACTGGAGGCTTCTTGCCATGGATCATGACTGAGACTTCTTGCCATGGATCATCACTGGAGGCTTCTTGCCATGGATCATCACTGGAGGCTTCGTGCCATGGATCATCAGTGGAGGCTTCTTGCCATGGATCATCACTGGAGTGAGGAGACGTATGGGCAGTCTGGTACGTGGAGCTGCCACAGGGCTCACCAGGTTGGGGAAACATACAGGAGGCCTGGTCTGACAGCAGGCACAGGACTCACAGGCTGGGGAGACATACTGGAGGCTTGGTTCTTGGCGGACAGGAACAGGACACCAGGCTGGGGAGACATACAGGAGGCTTTGTCCTTGGCAGAGGCACCGGATACACTGGGCATGGAGGCGCACTGGAGGTCTCGAGCTTAGAGCTGGCACAACGTTCTGGCTGGATGCTCACCCTAGCCAGCAGATGCGGGGATGCTGGGATGTAGCGCACCGGGCTGTGAACGCGCACTGGAGACACCGTGCGCTCCACCGCATAACACGGTGCCAGACCAGTACGACGCTCGCCACGGTAAGCACGGGGAGTTGGCTCAGGACTCTCTTTAGTCCCAGTAAGGGGAGAGTTAGGTTCTGTTAAGAGTTGAAGGGGTAAGTTATGCTGTTTAGCATTTAGGCCTAGTTTCAGCTGCAGTAGAAACCCTATTGAGGGGATGAGCTTTAGACTTGCCATCATCTGTTGTTTTTGTATCCTGAATGTTTCTGCTATAGACAACTGTCTGAGAAAAGCTATATATCCTGCAATCCTGCATCCTGTAATGAATTGAAGTACTGTTTTCGTACAATCATGGATCCTCATTCCTACCTCTCCCCTCCCTTGGCTACTCTGGGTCCGCGGTTCATGACTCCACACTGAACTACTGAAAGAAACAATTAGCTAATTGCCAATGTCATAGCTCTATTTGGCATATTCAAAAATGAACATGTATTTGTAAGAGCTAGCTTATAAAGTGTCTAATATTAGCTGATTCTGAAACAACCTTATCTATCTAGCGTGTAGTTCATATGATTACGGTTTAATATATTTGCATTAAATAATCAACTTTGCTTACCTTACAGGTCAAATGCAGCTGTTATTATCACAATATAAAATAATTTCTGGGTAACAATTAAGTACCTTACTRTGATTGGTAGCAATCAAAATGATTAAAAAAAGAAACAAAAATAGCTTCTTAGCAAAGAGACATTCCTCATGTCGAATGAAGAGGACCAAGGTGCAGCGTGGTAAGCGTACATATCCCTTTATTAAGAATGACGCCAACAGAACAATAAATAACAAGAATGACCGTGAAGCTTACAGGGCATAAGTGCCACTAACAAAGTCAACTTCCCACACTGAAAGGAAGGAGAAGGGCTACCTAAGTATGGTTCCCAATCAGAGACAACGATAGACAGCTGTCCCTGATTGAGAACCATACCCGGCCAAAACATAGAAATACAAAATCATAGAAAACAAAAACATAGAATGCCCACCCCAAATCACACCCTGACCAAACCAAAATAGAGACATAAAAAGGCTCTCTAAGGTCAGGGCGTGACAACTAGCTAGAATTGACTTTGCAACAGCAGAGGTTTGTATGAACTTTGCTATTTGCCACTCTGACCTCGGCAACAATGTTGCAAAATATGAAAACATACTAATTCGATCTCCTCCTGGTGGTCGGACGAGACAGCTATCCATTTGCGAAATCATTAATATGAATATAAATGTCAATGCAAAAAAGCTCAAACAAATGAAAAGGCAGTTAGTTAGCTGTCATTTTAGAGTTTGGCTTGTTGGCTGAAATCCACATTACACTCTGGGGTAGGGATATAATGTTCTTTGCCTTCATTCGGTTAATAATATATAGTAAGGGTTCTTTAATCTCTTCCAACTAACCAAAATGTTCTATATAGAACCCCAAAGAACCCTTTCTTCTAAGTGTGGACATAAAACACATTAAGACTTGCATTAAGTGCATTAAGAATTAGTCAATGTGTGCAGGGTTGATGCACCTTGATCCACGCTTTGACCTCCATKGAGGATTTAAAGATGCAATATGCAGGAATTGCTCTGCCATTTCCTGGATGATACAGTTCTAATAGTTTGCCTAATTTCAGTTTGTGACAAAACATGCAAGTATAGTGTAGAGAATCAATGTACCATCYAAACTGCTGTGAAATATCTTTCTCATAAACAAAAATCAGCCGTTTGAAGCTGGTATACAAAACGGAAAATAAAACACACAAACTAAACTTAAAAATGGGAAGCATAGAAATAGCGCACATAGAACAGTTCTACAACTTCTTTGACTTGCTTTCRATGTGAATGGCAGATCTATACCTCACATTTCTATGTGAAATTTTGTTGGGCCCCCCAAAAACGTACATATTGCAGCTTTAAAGTTGCTAGTGCTTCTTAAGGTAGAGGGGCATCGAAAGTAGTCAAAATGGACTACATAGTGTAAATATTGGTAACAAAATCAGTGTCGTACAAATCTGAGTTTGGTAAGTGATTTCGACAATGTTCACTTGTCCACTAACACAGGATAAACAGCTGTTTTGATCGCRCTCTATACAATCCTAACGCAGAACACACACACAGTGAGACAGACCTGCCTAGCAGCAGATCGGACTTTGTTTACAGGAGACAACACATCACAAATGTTTTAACCAAAGAAATACTGCACCAAACACCTTAGCTACATGTAGAATTGGACAACTAAAACCTTAGCCAAAAATGTCAAAATGAATTATAGATTTCTTTGAGTTATCTTGTCTTGACTATTTTGAGGAAGTGATACTGGCTTTGCTCCTCTGGTGTCTCCCATGGGGGACAAACATCAGTAATTGCCACATCTGCCACTGACACACCCCCTAAGACTGAAATCTTGKWTTTCTTAATGAGCAGCAGAGAAACGCATGCGGAATTGGTGCGTTCAGTGTTATGAATATGGAACACATGCTGCTACTTTCAGAAGAAGTTCAAAAGCAATTAGATGAAGGAATTATGAGAAACCCAAGTGGGAAAATGTGATTTCCACAGAGTCACACCTGGCTAGATGAGAATATCATGTTTATTCTCGAATTACATACTCACTATGAATTAAGACTGAGACAAAGATAAAACAAAACAGCCCTCAGGTGACTGGTGTTTATATGTCTGTGAGAATTTTGGCGTGTGTATGCGCATATTCAGTGTGGATGCGCACATTCAATTTGAGTGTGATCTACGTTTATTTCATAGCATTAGGCATTAGGCTGTGATTTGACTATCGGCTGTTTACAATGAATGGAGAGACATTTTGGGATTTCCAAACAGATCAGATGTTTAGTACCCAAACTTTGGCAACCTAGTCCTTGGTTTTTGTCACCTGCTAACTATATGGTGGAGTTGACCTCAGCCCATACTGGTGACCTTTCTTGTATTCTCTGATCTATCAACCTGACCATGCTCTACTACCTCCATCTTGAGATAATAGTGGTAGTATAAAGCTGGAAGTTACAGTGAGTGTGTAGAAGCCAGTGCTGTTCCCTGCAATAGATTCAATTCACAAGAAATACAAAATTCTGCTTCTGACAGAAGTGGATCGTTTAGGAGATGGCGTCTAGGAGCATTTTGTTTTTTGACCTTTTCAGTTTTTCATCAGCTATGTTGTTAACCTGGCAGATTGACAGATTGCTCTGAAAGACTCTGATGTCAGCACTGTGAATGTGCAGCAACATGATATGTCCCTCTATTTATATCAAAGACAGTTTGACCCACAGCAAATTATCACAAATGAGTTCAACAAACTATATAACGCCCCTCATCTTCATTAGACCGTTTGGAAAAACCTTTGCTTGAGCCCTATGAGTTTCCATCTGTACACAGGGTGACTTAATATACCCACAGCGTGAATGACAGTAACTAAGGGAAGTTTAGAATGGTTATATTAAAAGGGAGGCATATGAAAGGAGAGTATAAAACTAGCTTGAAATGACAGCATCAATACCACTGCCATGTGTGGATCCCTTAAACTGGGAGGCAACCAAGTTGAGTTGTTCAGTTGAATTATTGCAACAGAAACACAGTTAGGTGTTTCCTGTGGTGTCAATGTGACATACTACTTCTGTAATTGATTTAAACCCCATCTAGATTCATTTTGAACGTTCCATCTGTCGGTCCCAGGGTATGTGATTAGCAATCTAGTCACTGCCAGGGGTTTGTTTGGGTGGGCTGCCAGAGGTTTGTTTGGGATGGGGTGGGACTGGGGCGGTGTTGTTTAAAAATGATATTGTTTCTAATTGGTTTTATTGTTGCTGAAGTGACTAAATAAAAAGAATTGTTCACAAAGAGCTCCTTTGGGATATAGCCTACTTTAAGCCAAGTGTTTGATATGACTGCTGTGCACAGGGCTTAGGTTTCTTCTTTTTCCGTCTCGATATTTACTCAGTGATACAGATAGTTAATACTTATCAGCCTACCCTTTAATCAATGGGACATTTTGAAACTCCCCCATCGATTGTTAATGAAAATTACAGAAGCGTATTTATTTAACGCTAAGAGTGACAAAACATCAGAGAGGAGACTGTTCTGATGAAGGAGATGGAAGTAAAGGTCTCAGATATTTTGGCACCGCGTCCCAACAGAGGCACCATTCTCAGCTATAAGGATGCAGACAGAGTCGACAGACACACTCTTCATTTCCACAACAGCCTCTTTGATTCGACTTTCCATTAGTTGGACATTTTCATTAATGTCCTCTCAGGATGAAAAGCAGCCAGTCAGTGGCAGTAGATCTCTTGTTGTTGTGTCTCTGGGTAATGACGAGAAGACAGAAGTCACAGAACATCACTTTTAGTACAATGGCCTTGGCTTCATTGATATCTCTATTGTTAGCGAGGAGGTAATACACTTCTTCTCATGGGATTAAGTACCAGTAGGGGGTAGCTATCAGTACCAATATCAGGTAGGCATCTTATTTTGGGTGTCTGTGGCAATAGGCTACAACTTGAATATGAATTATGCTTTGTGATGAACAACAAAGCTGAAATCGGCATAGCAAAATGGTCTCTGCTTTGGAGTTTTTACCAAAGTAATCACAGTATCCAATAAGAATCCTACAAGCAGAACCATTCTCTTTCCCAGCCGGGTCTCACTCCCCTACAATACAGCCAACAATACGCCACAATAGGCTGTAAATGAATGAGTTCTTCAATCACGATCAATGTGTTTGCACTGATGAATTCCGTCTTTAGAATTTCCACACACATTGCTAATTACAACTGTAAAAGTAATGATTAGATCAATGTAATGAGTGCAAATTGATTTAGCCAACTTTTAATTGCTGACATGACTCTGTCTTTACCAAGATAATATAGCCCTGTGAATGACATGACGATTATATGCAAAATTATTTAAATTGAGTTTCTCTTTTCTTTGAAGTTATCACTTTGTTTCCCATGCTCCTGCAACAAGATATCTAAGATGCGGGAATGCTTTTTGAATTTTTTTATCCAAGTTTAAAAGAAAAAAAGGTTATGATCAACATTCACTTGTCAACCAGGCTTTTATGGAAAGTGTTGTGATGTGGAAGGTGGCTTCAATCAGGAGTTAGCTTTAGCAGGTAAATCATGCCAGGGAAAATGGCAGAGGTGTAAAGTAGCTAATTACAACTACATTCGTTACTGTAATTGAGTAGCTTTTCAGAGTACTACTTATTTGAGCATTTTCCCAAGTCAGTCATTTTACTTCTAATTGGGTAAAATTTCATTAAAGTAACAGTACTTCTTCTTGAGTAAGATATTTCAGTACGGATAAATGGCAAGACATGTAATCTAATCTACTTCTATAATCACAATTTATGTTATCCCCCAGGTTAGCATAATCATGATAGATATACACTCTGATATCAGCATCATTATAATGACTGATGGGATCTATGACATCGGCGTAATCGTGGGAACAGTTTATTCCAACACTGAGTATTTCCTCACTGGCATTGGTACTGGCACCAAACCCTTTCACGATACATTTTAAATCACAAATTGCTTGATGGTAAAAGACTGTACCAGTTTTTCTGGCTGCATTACGGAGTCTTGAGTTCCCGCCAGTGGCAGCCTGAGCCTTCCCTCCCTCAATAACTCTTTTTTTTTCCCATCACAAAAACATCTACCACCTTTCTCCCTTTTCAAGTCCTATCCCCAGCTCCAATGTGCTCTCCTCCATCGTTCCTCATCTCTTTTTCACCATCCTCCATCTCTCTACTCCCATCCAAACCACCCTCCCTCCCCTGTCTCTGCCATCATCTCTGCCATCACACTCCCCTACCATTGCGTTCTCTCAACATGCTCTCCTGGGCCGTCTCTAGCCTTTTGTGGGCCCTAAGCGAGATTTTTCTGGGGAGCCCCCACCTGATGGTAAAACATTTGTAAAGGCCCCCCTCTTGACGATGGAGAGAAAAGTACATTTCCTACAATTCTGCACATTTTGCCATTAAACACTGAGTGCCGTCAAAAACATGATTTCCTATGGTTTATATATATTTCCACACTATAAGGTTGGAATAATACTGTGAAATTGTGAACATGATGATAATGCCCTTTTAGTAGGCTGTTTGAAAAGACCACCTGAAATTTCAGCCCGTTTTGGTGGGCTTTCCATGGTGACATCACCATGCGGTAAATTAGTTCATAGAACAATAAAAAAAAGAGTGTTCCAAACCTCTCTGTCAATAACAGCTTATTTTCAGTTCCCCCCATTCAGACCACTCCCAGACATTTCTACCAAAAAGCTTGCTTGAAAAATGTATCTTTGCTAAGAAGCAATATTTTGTTTATTTTTGACAATTTTAATTGAAAACTATCAAGTTAAGGTATTTAATTGTTACCCCGACATGACTTGATATTGAGATTTAATAAACGCCTGATTGGACCTTTAAAGCAAGTTTTCTGCAACTCTACACTTTTGCTATAGGGCGGAGAGAAGACTTTGCAATTTTATAACACATTTCATGCAATTCTACCCATTTTGCCATGGGGTGGGGATACATTTTTGCAGTACAAAAAACAATTTCCTGCAATTCTACACATTTTGCAATGGCTTATGCCATGTTAATATGATATCTGAGTGAGAATGACTGACAAAATCAATGTGGATCCCTGGATGTCAGGGCCCCTGGGAACGTGCCCTGTGTGCCTGGTCGGTATTTGGCCACGATTACAACAGGCTTAGATAGCTGGCTAGACTAACTTCCAATCCAAAAATTTGGGGCCCGCCTCMCGAGTGGCTCAGTGGTCTAAGTCACTGCATCGCAGTGCTGAGGCGTCACTAAAGCCTCGGGTTCGATCCCATTCTGTATCACAGCCGGCCGTGACTGGGAGAGCCATGAGGCAACGCATGGGCTCTGCATTGTCCGGAATAGGGGAGGGTTTGGCCAGCCGGGATTTCCTTCTTTCATAGTGCTCTAGCGACTCCTTGTGGTGGGCCGGGCGCCTGCAAGCTGGCTTCAGTCGTCAGTTGGATGGTGTTTCCTACGACACATTGGTGCGGCTGGCTTCCGGGTTAAGCGAGCACTGTGTCATGAAGCAGGGCGGCGATGAGACAAGAATGTAACTACCAATTGGATACCACGAAATTGGGTAGTAAAAGGGGTAAAAGTAAACAATAACATGGGGGCCCGAAGCGACTGCTTATGTCGCTTTTGCCTCTGATGCTCTCAAAGACACTCAGGCTGTCATAGTTCCTCCTGGCACCAGAGGGCGGCAGAGACCGCCCTAGAGACTTGTTTTGGATTCAGGTGTGTCTTATTATTTCATGATTGTGTCCCTGTTAAAGAGGTGTGTTTTATGTGGTACTTTGCAGAAGCTTGAATTGTTTACTGTGTACTTTCATTTTCTGAGTGAGTTTGAGACTTAGTGTTTGTTGATTTTTAAAGTGTACTGTGATCCTGCAGCAATTTTTACAGGCGTTTTATACGCAACTTTGATGCGGTGGCAGCGCCTCTCACAGTCCTAACCCGCAAGTCCCAGACCAGTTTGTGGTGGAGGTCGCCGCCTCGGACACAAGAGCAGGGACGGTCCTTTCACAGCGGAACGACGAGGACAAGAAACTGCCCTCATGCGCCTTTCTCTCCAAGTGGTTATCGCCAGCGGAACACAACTACGATGTAGGCAACCGGCAGTTAAGTGGGCTCTTGAGGGGTGGAGACACTGGTTGGARGGGGCACCACATCCTTTCGTGATCTGGATGGACCAGAAGAACTTGGTCTTCATTCAAGAAGCCAAGAGGTTGAACGCTCGCYAGGTTAGGTGGGCTATTTTTGAACAGGTTCAGGTTTTAACAGTTCACTATCCTGGTGGTCACCGATCGGTTCTCCAAGGCAGCCCATTTCATCATCGTAACCCAAGTTCCCTTCGGCGAATCCATGTCTTTCGACTACACTGACTTMCCCAGGACATTGTCTCAGATCGTGGGCCCCAGTTCATCAGCACGGCATTGGAAGGCCTTCAGTTCCCTGTTGGGGGGCATCGGCGAGTCTCTCCTCGGGGTTCCACCCTCAGTCGAATGGGCAAAATGAGCGGGCAAACCAGGAGCTGGAGAAGTTCCTCCGCTGCTTTGTCTCCACTCAGGCCAGCAACTGGAGCAAGTTCCTCATCTGGGGGGAGTATGCTCATAACACACTGCCAAACTCGTCCACTGGACTGTCGTCGTTTGAGTGTCAGTTCGGGTTCACCCCCCCCACAGCTGTGCTTTCACAGATGTGCCCCATCAGCACTGACGACCCTCCCATCTCTGCCCTCCTCTCCTACTCTGGCCACCAATCTCATGCAGGAAGTAAGCACAGYGAAACCCAGTAAACAGAGCAGTGAGGGGCCGTCACAACTGTTTAACAGTCTAATGGCCTGAAGATGCAGTAGAAGCTGTTTATCAGTCTCTCTGTCCCAGCTTTGATGCATCTGTACTTTCTCAGCCTTCTAGATGATAGCGGGGTGAACAGCCCGTAGCTCAGGTGGCTGAGCTCCTTGATGATCTTCATGGCCTTCCTGTGACACAGGGTACTGTAGATATCCTAGAGTTGTTGCACCTTATTCACCACGCTGTCAGTGTGAAGGGACCATTTCAGCTCCTAAATGATGTGCACCCCGAGGAACTCTCAAGCTTTTGACCCTCTTCACTGCGACCCCGTAGATGTGGAGGGTGTCTTGTTCTCTCTACTGTTTCCTGTTGTGTACAATTAGCTCCTTTGTTTTGTTGATGTTGAGGGAGAGGTTTTACTGGCACCACTCCGCCAGGGCTCTCACCTCCTCCCATTAGGCTGTCTCATTGTTTTTGACAATCAGGCCTACCACTGTTGTGTCGTCAGCAAACTTGAAAATTGAGTTGGAGAACGATGATTACAGAAGGCTGCTTATCATACACCCCTGTAGGGCACCTGTGTTGAGTAGGTCCGTCAGGAAGTCTAGCACCCAGTTGCACAGGGAGGGGTTCAGACCAAGGGCCCTGAGCTTAGTGATGAGCTTGGAGGGCACTATGGTGTTGAAGGCTGAGCGGCATTCTTAGATAGGCATTCCTCTTACATAGGTATTCCTTTCGATGAACAGCATTCTTACATAGGTATTCCTCTTGTCCAGGTGGGATAGGGCAGTGTGCAGTGCATTGGCGATTGCGTCATCCGTCGATCTGTTGGGGCGGTATGCAAATGGTAATGGGTCTAGGGTGTTAGGTAAGGTGGAGGTGATATGATCCTTAACTAGCCTCTCAAAGCACTTCATGATGACAGAAGTGAGTGCTATGCGGAGATAGTCATTAAGTTCAGTTACCTTTGCTTTCTTGGCTATAGGAACATTGGTGGATATCATGAACCAAGTGGGGACAACAGACTTGGATAGGGAGAGATTGAATATGTCCGTAAACACTCAAGCCAGCTAGTCTGCACTAGTCTGCAATAGCGACTCCACTTTGTTCCTGTACTGTCGTTTTGCCTTTTTGATTGCYTACGGACATCATAGCTGGTSTGTTTGTACACATCCATGTTCCCAGTCACCTTGCTGTATTTAAATGCGGTGGTTCGTGCTTTCAGTTTTGTATGACTACTGCCATCTATCAACTGTTTTGGTTTGGATAAGTACTGTAATTGTCACAGTAGGAACAACATATTCTATGCACTTCCTGATGAACCCAGTCACGKAGTCAGTGTATACGTCAAAACTATTACCAGAGGCGACCCGGGAATATTGCCCAGTCCGCGTGATCAAAACAGTCTTGAACAATAGATTCTGATTGGTCAGCCCAACGTTGAGCAGTCCTTACCACGGGTACTTCCTAATTAAGTTTCTGACTATAGGCAGGGAGGAGCAGGATGGAGCCGTGATCTGATTTGTCAAAGGGAGGGCAGGCGAGGGCTTTGTAGCCTTCCCGAAAGGGAGAGTAACAATTGTCAAGCATGTTCTCTCCGTGTGTAGTACAGGAGATGTGTTGATAGAATTTTGGAAAGGAGATTCTCGCCCTGAGCTTGTCTACTTTATTGCCCAGGTACTGAACGTTAGCGAGTAATATACTCTGAAGCGATGGATGGTTTGCTCGCCACCTGTGCCTGAATAGAACCCCACTGCTCCTCCCTCTTCTCCGGCGGCAATGTTTTAGTGTAGAATTCAGGATGAATGGGAGAGGCTCTGGAAGTCCAAACAAAGGATCCAGGTTGAGGAAGTCTAATTTCTGGATGAATTTCTGTTGAATGACTGCTGATCTAATGTCCAAAAGTTATTTTCAGTTATTTTAAGTAATGATACTAAAAACATTCTGAGCAAATCATGTAAGAAATAACACAACAACAACAAAAAATACTGCAAAGTTGGCTAGTAGCTCGAAACAGGGTGACAGTGTCTGCCGGTGCCTTTCTTATAACTGTAAAATAAATAAGATCATACTTTATGACAGTAAAATGTTGACACCATTTCATATAACTGACGACAGACTTCTCTGCGAAACGTCCACTGAGTGACAGAGAGACGGCAATGAAATATATGCAGACTTGTTACAACTTCAGCTTTTGTTGGATCCGCTGGACCAGGGGCCTCCAACTCAATTTTAACTACGGAGCCCATTTATCTGGACCTGGGGACTCCAACTCATTCCAGGGAGGGCCTAGTATCTGGACCAGGGGCCTCCAACTCATTCCAAGGAGGGCCTAGTATCTGCAGGTTTTTGGTTTTTTCCTTTCAATTAAGACCTAGACAACCAGGTGAGGGGAGTTCCTTACTAAGATCTAGACAACCAGGTGAGGGGAGTTCCTTACTGAGACCTAGACAACCAGGTGAGGGGAGTTCCTTACTAAGACCTAGACAACCAGGTGAGGAGATTATTTTCTAATTAATCATCAATCAAGTACAAGGGAGGAGTGAAAACCTGAAGACACTCCGGCCTCCGTGGAATGAGTTTGACACGTGCGCTAGACTATCCCGTTTTATATGCGCTGTTGCAAGCGGCTGCTACGAGGTTCACTGGCACAGGAAATCATTCCTTTGTCTGGATAGGCCAGAAAATGTGACGTGTTGCTCCTTAATCAAATATTCGATTTCCTGTGTCTGTGAACCTCACAGCTGTGCTTGCGATAGCGCATATGAATCGGAACAACCAGCGCTTTTAAGTGGTAAAGCAATTGATGTTGCGCCGTTCACAGAACCTGCTGTACACAGAAATATTGGTAGGAACCAGTCCAGAACCACTCAAGTCCTTGAGCAGTTCTGGACCGGTTCCGACCAATATTTCTGTGTACAGTGCGCTCTGTGAACAGCGCAACATCAATCTAGAATTAAGTTCTACAAATAAGTTATTGCTTATAGAAACATTGAAGAAAGCACTCAAGTACACAGTGGTTCGACCTCTGTGTCAGCCCTGGCAAGGCTGGCATAGAGATATGGTCCTTGGCATCATGAACTCTGTAGCACTACCACATAAAAGAGAGTAGTGGCCGTATTACACTCACAGCTTGTAAGGGGAATGTCGCCATATATTTTGGGATCAAAAGGTAAACTAAGGGCAACTTTGTGCCAACCTAACAAATGTGTTAATTACTTATGCATTGAATCCAAAACTTTCACAATATATTTTTGATCAAAAAATTCTTGAAAAATAAAACATTCCGCTGTTTAAATATGTTCTGAAATAATACACTTTAATTGTTCCTGTTTAGCTGTTACATGTTCCAGCAAAGTGTACAGTACATACTGCTCTATCTAAATGATCTATCTACATGTTTTATCATCAGAAATTGAGGCATTGATAACACAAACTTACAGATGTATCAAATAGCAGTGATTTACCACATGCCAAAAGAAGTGTCATAACAATGACTGTTTTAAGTGAAACTGTGGAACATGTTGTGCATCTCAAATGRCACCCTATAACCTACAAAGTGCACTACTTTTGACAAGAGCCATATAGGACCTGGTCAAAAGTAGTGCACTATATAGGGAATAGGGTGCCATTTGGGACACCCCCCATGTCTTCAGGAGTTCTGTGTTCTGTTGGCTTGCTCCTGAGGGGATTGAGTCAACTCTCTCCCTTACATTCCAGGGTGCTTATTCTCTGAGTAATAACACTGCCCTTATGTTCCTTCACTTCTTTGCACAGCACTGCGTGTCCCTGTAAAGTACCAAATGAGAGGTAGCGTTCCTTAACGTTGATACTAGATCATAACACCTTATTCAGAACTCCAGAGTTTGGCTAAATTTGTGACGAATGCGCAAAACAAAGCTGATTTATAACTTTTCTTCTCTCCTCTGATTTTTAAGAATGAAAGGGTGAGAGAAACATTTTGGATCCTCTACTGCTTGTTTTAAAGTTGACATTGCACAGGTATTCTATTCTAGACTGGATGTTTAGTATCAGGTCATTAGTCTGATTCATTAGGGACTAGTGAGACATCTAAGAGGATCCTATCACTGGCTCACTCACTAATCAGGGCATCTGACACAAGAAGCGTTTGAGAGCTGTAGAGCTTTCAGTTTCATTGCATTTTATTCAATGACAAAATAGGGGAGAAATGTGAGCTCAAAGGAATTTCCTCTGTACTTATTGGCTTTGTAAGCTATGAAATAGGAATGAGTCACATGGATTACTGCATAATATATACTTTGTCTCCTAATAACACAGTCCCATAATTGATTATCTTCTCATTTCTGTTTTGAATAATGTCCTTTTCCACACACAAACTCATAATCCATATTCAGAGGTCTGGGATGCTGTGCCTGATGTCAATAGTGGAGCTCCCAGTGTCCAAATCAATGAGGTCATTACTGGTGGTATTGATTCTCTGTTCAGTCTGGTTCATATCATAACATGCATCAGACCCCTTTCTGGTTCCTCTTAATCATAACACGCATCAGACCCCTTTCTGGTTCCTCTTAATCATAACATGTGTCAGACCCCTGTCTGGTTTATCATATCATAACACTCATCAGACCCCTGTCTTGCCACAGAGTCACTCGATGGCGATGGATTCATGGAGATGGCATGATCAGGAGTGCCTTGTCTGCATCCCAAATTACATCCTATTTATTCCCTATCTACACTGAGTATACCAAACATTAGGAACGCCTTCCTAATATTGAGTTGCATCCCCCTTTTGCCCTCAGAACAGACTCAATTTGTCGGGGCATGGACTCTACAAGGTGTTGAAAGCGTTCCACAGGAATGCTGGCCCATGTTGATTCCAATGCTTCCCATAGTTCTGTCAAGTTAGCTGGATGTCCTTTGCATTGTGGACCATTCTTGATACACACAGGAAACTGTGTAAAAATAAACAGCAGTGTTGCAGCTCTTGACACAAACCTGGGCTAGGGTTGTGACGTCATGACATGTTGTCAGCCTGTTATTGTCATGCAAAAGCCTGCCGGTCTCACCGTAATTGACCGTTAATTAACATAAACATGTTTAGCATCTCCAGTCCTGCACACATAAAATCTGCATACAGGCCACTGATGCGTGCTTTTGGAATGTCTACATTTAAGACAAAAGTATACATCAATTTAATATACACCATCACACTAAATCCATTATTTATTTTAGTCAGGTCTAAAGAAACATTATGATATGAAGAAAATGTATTTCAGAAGAACAGAATGAGTMGGCTTAYTATATGTTATCTGGCTATGCTCCATGCCATAGGCTTGTTCATTTAGCTGACAAGATATGCTTATAAGTCCCATGTGATTATATTATACTATTTAATTTTATAGTAAGAAGAATAGAATTGAACTGAATATTATAGAAAGGATATGTTTCCCATTCTGGAGCGAATGCGCATATGAAGTGGCTATGTTGAGCGTAMAAGTGATTGTTTGAAACAGGTCCTATAAACCAGATTTTGAGTAATTTGGCAACTTAAATTGTGAATGGCACAAACCTTAAAATGAAAACCTATATGGGCTGCATGGTGCGACTATAGGCTATTGATGATTTGAGAAAGTCACAAAAAAAAGCTTGCGCTCTGTTCCTTACCTCAGGCTGCACAGCTGTTCTCTCATCAAGTGAACATATTTTCACCCATCAGACTATTCTCAACTGAATCTTGTCTTCACTAAAATGTACAATTTGTTTCAATTTAGAATGGCCCATTATTAAATGGGTAGGAACTGAGGAAAAATACATGTCATCTGTATGCACTCGAATATCGAATGGAGGCCGTGCGCTTTCCCATCAGTCAGTTTCTAAATGATACTGGGTAGGCTACTTGGGTTTTATAGCGGAGCTGTGCTTAATATGAGCAGCTGAGAAATACATATATTAACACTTATTTCACTCCATGCGTCAACCACTGTTTGAGGAGCATGCTCTCGCTGCGCGACAGGTGATATTCTGCCAAAATGCTGTATGCCATGGGCTCTCCAACCCGGTTACTGCAGCTACCCAGTGCTTAGTTTGGGAAACCAAGTGAAATCTGTTCGGAAACATCAATAGTAACACGTTTTAACAACAAAACATATTTCACTAAACTGTTGACAGCCCTTCTGCGCGCTCTAGAAAGGAATGAAAGAGAGAGAGAGGAGGAGATGTAAACACGTCGGTGAGATATTCTCTATAGCTAAAGGTAATGTGTCACCCAATTTAATCATGAAAAAAAAWAAAAWATCCTATTACTAGGCTATTCAATTCGCTATAATTGGAGGCTAACTGTAAGCCTCCCTGCACAATCAATGAACCAACAAATATTTTTGCCTGCGCTGGCGATGCAGATAAGAAAGAGCTGTCCATTTCATTGTGTTAGGCTTTGAAACAACAGCTTTGTCCTCAGGTCTGGAGGGAAGCACAAGTAATTCCGCTACCCAAGAGTGGTAAAGCAAACTTTACTGGTTCTAACAGCAGCCCTATAAGCGCGCTGCCAGGTCTTAGCAAACTGTTGGAAAAAATTGTGTTTGACCAAATACAATGCTATTTCTCTGTAAACAAATTAACAACAGACTTTCAGCATGCTTATAGAAAAGGGCACTCAACATGTACTGCTCTGACACAAATTACTGATGATTGGTTGAAATAAATTGATAATAATAAGATTGTGGGAGCTGTACTGTTAGATTTCAGTGTAGCCTTTGATATTATTGACCATAACCTGTTGTTGAGAGAGCTTGTGTTTTTTGGCTTTTCAACCTCTGCCATATCGTGGATTCAGAGCTATCTATCTAATAGAACTCAAAGGGTTTTCTTTAATAGAAGCTTCTCTAATGTCAAACATGTAAAGTGTGGTGTACCACAGGGCAGCTATTTAGGCCCTCTACTCTTTTCTATTTTTACCAATGACCTGCCACTGGCATTAAACAAAGCATGTGTGTCCATGTATGCTGATGATTCAACCATATACTCATCAGCAACCACAGCTAATGAAGTCACTGAAACCCTTAACAAATAGTTGCCGTCTGTTTTGGAATGGGTGGCCAGTAATAAACTGGTCCTGAACATCTCTAAAAATAAGAGCATTGTATTTGGTACAAATCATTCCTTAAGTTCTAGACCTCAGCTGAATCTGGTAATGAGTGGTGTTCCTGTTGGCCAAGTTGAGGAGACTAAATTACTTGSCGTTACCTTAGATTGTGAACTGTCATGGTCAAAACATGTAGATTCAATGGTTGTAAAGATGGGGGAGAGGTCTGGCTAAAAAAGAGATGCTCTGCTTTTTTGACACCACACTCCCAAAAGCAAGTTCTGATCGGTCTAGTTTTGTCTAATCTTGATTATTGTCCAGTCGTGTGGTCCTGTGCTGCAAGGAAAGACCTAGTTAAGCTGCAGTTGGCCCAGAACAGAGCGGCACATTTTGCTCTTAATTGTAATCAGAGGGCTGATATAAATATTATGCATGCCAGTCTCTCTTGGCTAAGAGTTGAGGAGAGACTGACTGCATCACTTCTTTTTATAAGAAACATTAATGTGTTGAAAATCCCAAATTGTTTGCATTGTCAACTTACACACAGCTCTGACACACACTTATCCAACCAGACATGCCACCAGGGATCTTTTCACAGTGCCCAAATCCAGAACAAATTCAAGAAAGAGTCCAGTATTATATAGAGCCCTTATTGCATGGAACTTCCTTCCATCTCATATTGCTCAAATAAACAGCAAATCTGGTTTCAGAAAATAGACARAGCAACACCTCKCGGCACAACGCCTCTCCCCTATTTGACCTAGATAGTTTGTGTGCATGAGYTGACYTTGAGCTGTTCTTGTCTATTGATGTTCTGCATTATGTCATTCGSTCTTATGTTTCATGTTTTTTGTGGACCCCAGGAAGAGTAGCCGCTGCGTTTGCAACAGCTAATGGGGATCCTAATAAAATACCAACAAAAAAATACGAAATACCACAATGACCATGTTTTACACTCAGTTTCAACCTGCTGTTGAACTTCTTTCTTGAAATTGATCACAGTGAGGTGACTTTTAAAAGCCAGATACTGTTTGGATGATGTGTTTGGTGTGATTTTCAATTGCATTTGCATTGATGTCAGAGTGGTTAGAGGGACAATAGAGCCCTGAGGACCAGGTCATTAGGACCTGATGGTGGGACAATAGAGCCCTGAGTACCAGGCCATTAGGACCTGATGGTGGGACAATAGAGCCCTGAGTACCAGGCCATTAGGACCTGATGGTGGGACAATAGAGCCCTGAGTACCAGGCCATTAGGACCTGATGGAGGACAATAGAGCCCTGAGTACCAGGCCATTAGGACCTGATGGTGGGACAATAGAGCCCTGAGTACCAGGCCATTAGGACCTGATGGAGGGACAATAGAGCCCTGAGTACCAGGCCATTAGGACCTGATGGTCATCAGCAAGTTGGGTACTGCCAAAGCATGTTCAGAGTGCATAAGAGGAGATTACAGTGACTCTGTATCAGTCTTAGATAGAAACGGCTGCACCTTGGTAATGTTCCTCAGGTGGTAAAAAGCTATAGAGTCTAAAATGACACCTATCTTTTTTTTACCTGGTGTTTTATCATTATTGCCATTATTGCAGCCAGATTCTCTCTCTGTGCTTTGTCTCCAATAACAAGTACCTCAGTCTTTTCTTTATTTAGCTAGAAGTTCAAATCAAATCAAAGTTTATTTGTCACGTGCKCTGAATACAACAGGTGTAGACCTTACAGTGAAATGCTTACTTACTTTTCTAAGCAATAGTGCAAAAAAGGTATTAGGTGAACAATAGGTAGGTAAAGAAATAAAACAGTAAAAATACAGTTGTGAGCCATCCAAGTATTTAAATCACTAATACAGTCTAATTATTTATCTGTGGAGCTAAAATCCTCTGGTGACACAGAAATGAAAAGTTGTGATATGTGTGATATCTATTTTCTCTGAGTTATGTTTACCAAGGGTGACAAACTCTACCAGTTAAATAGGTCTTAAACCAACTTAGAACTGGACTGGAGAGGCCAACCCACCTCTCCAGTCTGTGCAGAAGGACATCATGGTCAACAGTGTTGAATGCAGCACTTAAATCCTAGAGTACAAGGAAAGAGAGCAGTTTGGCATCTGTGTTGGCTCTAMGATCATTTACCACTTTAACCAAGGCTGCCTCTGTGCTRTGGTGGGCATGAAAATCAGATTGGATATTTTTTTAAATACAGTTGACACTTAAAATATAATTTAGCTGTTTGAAAACCAATTTCTCCATAATTGTGCTTAAGAATGGAAGGTTTGAGATTGGCCAAAAATGACTAAAAGCTGAAGAATCTAGATGACTTTTCTTCAGAAGGGGTTTCACCATAGCAGTTTAGTGCAGTGGGKAAATTGCCTGTGAATAGGGAGTGATCAACAATAGCCTGCACTTCTTCAGATATGCTATTAAAATCTGTTTTGAAGAAGGTGGTTGGGATAGGAGGAAGATGACAGGTAGAAGGCTTAAGTTGTGATATCACTTTCCTGAGCATGTCTGTGTCAACCAGGGAAAATTACTCCATAATGCCTTTACATGGTAGGCTAGGGCACATATCATCAAGCTTCTCATCAGGTCTTGCTTGACTGATGCCTAGCCTAAGGTTTGTTATCTTCTCTGAAATATGCAGCAAACTCATCACATTTAGCTGAAGAGGAAAGTTCATAGGTTTGCGGGGGTACGATTTATCAAGCCATCAATGGTCGAGAAGAGCACTCTCATAATAATTCTGATTAATAGTGATCAAGTTAGAAAAATGAGCCCGTCTGGCATTTCTAACTGCCAAGTTGCTCTCTCAGAATATCTTAATGGACCTGCAACTTTGACTTTATCCACTTCTACTCTGCCTTTCTGCAATGTCTCTTTAATCGATTTGTTTCTTCACTCATCCAAGGRGCTCTCCATTTGGATGTGACCTTTTTCAACCTTACTGGAGCAATGGCATCAATGGTTAYCCTTAATTTGCTATAAAAGTTAACTAAATCAGCACAAGAGGAAGGGAGAACAGGTGATGTGTATTGTTCATACACTGACTATGGGTAACAAGGTAGTAAAACATTCATAGTGGTGATCAGATAAAGCAACATCAACAAAAGAGGATAKGTCGATAGAACCCCCTTTGKTATAACCAGGTACAGAGTATGGCTGTGGTTATGAGTGGGCCCAGTAACATGTTGGATAAAGTCCAWAGAGCTCAAAAGACTYATAAATTCAATGGCCTTGGAGTCTGTCTCTTTGTCAACATGAATATTAAAATCACCCAACACAATGATTTTATCATAGTTCTCAACAATAGTTCAGAGAGATCAGTAAAGAAAAGTGGGGCAGTGCTTCAGTGGCCTATACAGGGTTATAGCCAGCACTGGTGGCTGACATTTAAACAGTATAACATGATGCTCAAAAGACCCAAAGTCGCCGAATGAAATATACTTACAGCTGAGAGCAATAGTAAAAATAGAGGCTGCCCACCCACCTTTTTCTTTTTCCCAATTTTCTGATAGAGTATGAAAGCTGTAGTCCAGGGGTGAGACTTCAATAAGAGCAACACTACAGTCTGAAGACAGCCATGTTTCAGTGAGAAACATGCAATCAACCTTGCACTCATTCACGAGAAAGGTTTTACTAGTGGTTTCACGAGAAAGGTTTTACTAGTGGTTTTACTAATGTAAAAGTTAATTATTATTATTCAATGAGTGTGGGCCACTCTGCTCCTGGGGTATCTGCCTCGAAGTAACCAATAGAATAACAACCAAATTATGAACATTACAGCCAGGTTTTCTGACAGTCTTCAATCTCAGAATGGTAGGATATGACAGTTTGTATAGAGTTAGAGGAACACAAATTAGGTTAATCACAATAACCATAGTGCCATTTCTACAGAAGTTGATATGGTTTCCAAATCCTCTATTGCTTATGACAGGGAAGACTGAAGCACTATCAGACCCTGTCCGTCAGTTTCGAAAACAGTTTGCGATGTTGCTGGAAATAATCCTGGAACCCCTGCGGTTAGGGGGAATCCCGTATCTTTTAAAAAGTACCGGTTGCTCCCACAGCAAATCAAAGTTGTCACTAAAGGAGACATTGCTGTCATGGCAAAATTTCTTCAGGTACTCGTTTACGGCAACGAGTTGGCTGAAACGTTCTGAAACCCTTCGATACCACGGGAGGGGGCCAAAGATAATTATTCTCTTCCTTGTGCTAGCGAGGGTCACCTAAAGCTAACGTCGTTAAAACCTAGGTGAGTGACGATGGTGTCAATATTGGAGCTGGGTCGTATCTTCTCGGCTAGATAAAGGGGGGCCAGACGGCCTCCCCAATCTCCTAAACCTTGTGAGTGTCCTTTCTCCCAGGGGCCGTGGAGTTGAGCTTTAACATCTTTCCTTTGGATTGGTACAGATCAACGCCGCCCGACTCATCGACAGCTTTGCTATGTGTGGAATTTATAACTGATATTCGGTTTGCCTAGGCAACAKCAAGGCCAGTGTACTTAGAAAGCAGGTTATCCCTTTCTCGCAGCCAAGCTTGCAACCGGAGGACCTCTTCCCTAAGCTGCTTGATGGTGGTGCATTTAGGGCAGACAAATCCCTGTCCATTGTTCAGTTCCACCTTATCTTCATCTTGTAAGTGTGTGGAAATCATCTCACACCTAAAACATTTGTGCCCAGCCGTGGATAAAACACTGGTGGGCTAGCACTGCTAGTGTTAGCCAGCTCAGTTTTCATGATGGCTAGCAGCTAACTGCTACTTAACAAGAATCCAGAACACAAACTTGAGGTCCTAGCCCTAAAGGCAAACTCTG
This sequence comes from Salvelinus sp. IW2-2015, assembly GCF_002910315.2. Lineage (NCBI taxonomy): Eukaryota > Metazoa > Chordata > Actinopteri > Salmoniformes > Salmonidae > Salvelinus > Salvelinus sp. IW2-2015. The sequence goes on along the minus strand of NC_036866.1, from coordinate 4,551,962 downwards.
TCGTGGAATCTATAGAAATAAAAACTTTAGCTATGATTTAAAAAYKATTTMATAAAAACCGCAACAGCCCTACCTACGCCTGGCACCTACTACCATAACCCATCCAAAGGCACTTACATATTTTGTCTTGCCCATTCACCCTCTGAATGGCACACATACACAATCCATGTCTCAGTTGTCTTAAGGCTTAAAAATCCTTCTTTAACCTGTCTCCTCCCCTTCATCTACACTGATTGGATTTAACAAGTGATATCAATAAGGGATCATAGCTTTCACCTGGATTCACCTGGTGAATCTATGTCATTGAAAGAGCAGGTGTTCTTCATTTTTTGTATACTCAGTGTATAGTCCCCATTTCTATTCTATAGCAGCCATACTCAACTGGAACTCAGTTGGGCTCTCAATTCACTGCTGTTGAGAGTTATAATGGTAGAATGCACAWGGTGCAATTTCGAGATTTGGTAGTGCATGAGCAGTTATCCTCTTGTTATGTCATTCACTGACAGACTTAGAGCTATTTACAACCTGTCAGAAATTTCCAGTTGATCAACTAATAGCCCATGTTAGGTMATTTAACCAGCTATCTAGCGATCTAAATCTTGTAGTTATCATGACTGGATTACGTGCCCAGGGGCCTTGACCCCAGGGGGCCTTCATTGATTTTCACCTATATCATATGAACACACATTAGACATTGCAAATACATGAAATTGCAGCAATTTGGTTTACTTCTCTCTGCCCCGTTGCAAAAAGTGTAGAATTGCAGGAAATTAGCTTTACTACGCTCATACATGACAATATCCATCTGGACCTCTGCCACCTAGGAAATTTGCGTGACCGGTCCGTTTCAAATAGTAGTTGAGTACCAATGCCAGGTAGACCAGGGTCCAGGTCAAAAGCAGTGCAATCTAAAGAGGAATATGGTGCCATTTGAGGACAGCAGCCAATGTCAACCATCATGCACGGGGACTACTGGGGACACAGCCAATGTCAACCATCATCCACGGGGACTACTGGGGACACAGCCAATGTCAACCATCATGCACGGGGACTACTGGAGACACAGCCAATATCAACCATCATGCACGGGATCCAGGTGGACAGGGGTGGTCTGCCAGTCACTGGGACGACAACCCAATTTGGGATGGGGGGAGGTTTAGTGGGTGGAATAGTGGAGAACAATTGGAGGTTTACTCAGTAGCAGTGCAAATATCATGGCACAGCTGTATGGACACTCAATTATCATGATGCAACACTATCACTCTCCTTCTTTGTCAAATAGCCCTTACACAGCCTGGAGGTGTGTTTTGGGTCATTGTTCTGTTGAAAAACTAATGATAGTTGCGCTAAGCGCAAACCAAATGGAATGGCGTATCGCTGGAGAATGCTGTGGTAGCCATGCTGGTTAAGTGTGCCTTGAATTCTAAATACATCATCGACAGTGTCACCAGCAAATCATCCCCACACCATCACACCTCCTCCATGCTTCATCGGTGGGAACCATACATGCGGAGATCATACGTTCACCTTTCTCTGCGTCTCACAAAGACACGGCGGTTGGAACCAAACATTTTACATTTGGACTCATCAGACCAAAGGACAGATTTCCAGCAGTAAATAGAAATAGTAATCAAAACTGGATGGTGTTCAGAGATAGATGGGAGGGGTTGAAGGGAACTGAAGGGTGGGACTTAAAATATATATATTTTAAAGATAACTAATGTAAAATATACTGTGTCTGTAAAATGTCAATAGGTTCAGAACTTTTGTGAAACATCACAGCACAGTTGAAAAATATATGGCAATTAGAAATCAAAACTGGATGATCTTCAGAGATAGATGGGAGGGGTTGAGGACCGGACTTAAAAAAAACAAAAGTTAACTAATGTAAACTATACTGTGTCCGTAAAATGTATATAAACTCAGCAAAAAAAGAAACATCCCTTTTTCAGGACCCTGTCTCAAAGATAATTCGTAAAAATCCAAATAACTTCACAGATCTTCATTTGAAAGGTTTAAAACTGTTTCCCATGCTTGTTCAATGAACCATAAACAATTAATGAACATGCACCTGTGCAACGGTCATTAAGAACTAACAGCTTACAGACGGTAGGCAATTAAGGTCACAGTTATGAAAAACTTACACGTAACCCAACCGGCTGCGAGCGTGCGCTATCGTGCATAAATTTATTTTGCCCCCCACACCAACGCGATCAGACACGAGGTTAAAATATCAAAACATACTCTGAACCAATGACATTAATTTGGGGACAGGTCGAAAAGCATTAAACATGTATGGCAATTAGCTAGTTAGCTTGCACTTGCTAGCTAACGTTAATTTGTCCTATTTAGCTAGCTTGCTGTTGTACAATTTTGTCTGGGATATAAACATTGAGTTGTTATTTTATCTGAAATGCACAAGGACTCTACTCCGACAATTAATCACACAATAAAACGGCCAACCGAATCATTTCTAGTCATCTCTCCTCCTTCCAGGTTTTTTAATCTTTGAACTTATATGGTGATCTCATCTAAACTTTCATTGTATTACCATGACAACCGGCAACAAAGTTCGTCTTTTAATCACCCACGTGGGTATAACAATAAGGAGATGGCACGTGGGTACCTGCTTATATAAACCAATGAGGAGATGGGAGAGGCAGGACTTTCAGCGCGATCTGCGTCAGAAATAGGAATGACTTCTATTTTGAGCAGACGCTCGTTGGTGCGCGCGACAGTGTGGGTGCAATAATTGAATAACATGGATTTCTACATTTATTTTGCGACGCTCGTGCACGCGACGTGTCCGGTCTGGTCAGCATGTTAGGATGTTAAAGATGCCTTTCTACTGACTCTGATAAACACCAAAGAAAGAGATGCCCAGGGTCCCTGCTCATCTGCGTGAACATGCTTTAGGCATGCTGCAAGGCATGAGGACCAAATACTATCATAACAAAAAAGTCTGAAAATCACAAATGTCTCATATTATGCCCATCTTTCTGAGCGATACAAATAATCTGTACAGGCGCAGTCTGGTTGAAAGGCCCTGTGTGTGTGTTTTACGTTTCAATTATTTTTGCCTGAGTTTAGTATGGATAAATTGGAAGTAGAAGCCTAAGTGTTGTTGTCCATTCGTTTATTCTAATAAGGGGAGGGGTTGTAGGGTCAGGGGAAAATAAGAAAGCACATCTGCTCTTTCTATGACAGACTGACCAGGTGAATCCAGGTGAAAGCTATGATTCCTTATTGATGTCACTTGTTAAATCCACTTCAATCAGTGTAGAAGGAGTTTTAAGCCCTGAGACAATTGAGACATGGCTTGTGTATGTGTGCCATACAGAGGGTGAATGACTACTCAAAATATTTAAAGTGGAACTKACAGCATTTTAACAACATGAAATCTTATATAAAATAATCTGTTCATATGCACCCTCAGGAAGAATATGACACCTTTTTGTTTACATATTCTGACAAGCCAGCACTTAGATATGGTMATTTTTATGTTTTCATTAATTCATAGAATATTTGGCATTTGTGAAAATTCTATAGCAATATAGAGTGCGAAAGCAGCCGTGCGTTTGGACAATTAATAGACACTGCAGTAAATAAAACCCAATAAAGAAATGTCTTGTCCAGGACCGGAGTCTACACAGACCGGTAAGCGATAGGCCTACTGTAGCTCTGATTGGCTATATGCAAGTATACCTATAGTATATACTATAGGTATATGTATGCCCACAGGCCTCTTGCCTAAGCACTTCCAATGTGCCTTCCCCTTCCCTCCTGGGAACAAAAACAGAATAACAAAAACACTGCGTCCCATTTACACACACAGAACATACTAATAATCTCTCTCTCTCTCTCTCTCTCTCTGGGGAACGTAACAGGAACATTAAATAAACTGTCTCAAACTTTTCTACTAGTTGGCCATCAAAATTTCACTGATAAACGATGGGGAATGCCTGCTCATCCTTCTGCAGCTTGTCTGCCCATGCATGCTTGTTCCAACCACCGCTTTGAAAACTGAATGGGAACTTCCCTGCCTGCCAACCAATTCGATCAATGCTAAAATACATTTGATTGACAACTAAGAGTGCGGTTGTAAATTGCCTCCAGTGTGTCAGAGTGCGCTCTGTGTTGTTCCTAAATTCAGAGCATTGTCAGAATGTCTCTTCGTAAATTCAGAGCACACACTGCACTATTGACTCTGGACGCTCTGGCCTAGCAGTAGGGGTGATCCGAGAATTCCTCACAACGGCAGTCAAGCACCCAAGCTAACTGGCTAAAATTGGATAGTTTGCTAGCTACTTCCAGACACAAGTGAGAGAACACATCACTCTGGCCATTTTACTCACCTTAGCAGAGCTGGTTAGGATGTTTACATGTTATCTAGAGCATTAGTGACTAACTGTGCTGCTGAAAAYRTTTTTAAAATGTTTTTTAACGACGTTTACTGACACCGGTCATATTCAGTGGGTGTTGCGCGCTCATAAATTCATCAGGTATTCTGCATTCTGGCACACTCAGACTAGACTGCTCTGAAATCGGAGTAGATAGCCAGACTGAATTTACAATCACACCATGGATAACAGTCATTCAAGTTCAGCATGCTCTAGCAAACAAGCTAGCTAGCAAAGCGATTCGTATTTCTTTCTAGCTAACCAAATGACACCTGCGCCTCTAGCTGTAGCCACTGAAAAACAATATGAGGGTGAAAAGTAGGCCACTCACCCACTCCTCCAATGACATAACATCCTCCCAGCAGCTAGCTACCTATTCTAGGGCAACGTGCAAGTTAACTAACAAATAGCCTACCAAAATKTCAGAAATTATAACAGAAACATATCTMAATTAGGCACAAAAAACATTTCCTGTACCTCCTGTCAAGGGATCGTTCCGCCATCTCGGATTGTAGCCTAMAGTGCATTTTCTATATTTACGGTTAGGGTCGGGCGCCTTCCTCAGATTTTCACTTTATCCCATATCGTCGTGYGGTTGTAGATGGGTTATTAGCGATTGCGTGCGGTTCCGGGTGAACAAACAGCTGACCCGCACACCACTAACTGGGACAGTTTGTGTTCAAGACTTGTCTGCAAGCCTTGTGTACCACCCTAGAAAGGGAAGAACCTAGGAAGAAATCTAGAGAGGAACCAGGCTCTGAGTGGGTGGCCAGTCCTCTTCTGGCTGTGCCGGGTGGAGATTATAAGAGTACATGGCCATTAGGGCCAGATCGTTCTTCAAGATGTTCAAACGTTCATAGATGACCAGCAGGGTCAGATAATAATAATCACAGTGGTTGTAGAGGGTGCAACAGGTCAGCACCTCAGGTGTAAATGTCAGTTGGCTTTTCATAGCCGAGTATTCAAAGGTGGAGACAGAAGGTGTGGTAGAGAGAGATTTGCACATTGTTACAACACTGTATATAGACATAATATGACATTTGAAATGTCTTTATTCTTTTGGAACTTCTGTGAGTGTAATGTTTACTGTTAATTTTTATAGTTTATTTCACTTTAGTTTATTATCTACTTCACTTGCTTTGGCAATGTTAACATATGTTTGCCATGCCAATAAAGCACTTAAATAGAAATTTAATTGAATTGAGAGAGGGAGGGAGAGAGAGAGGGAGAGGGAGAGACAGGGTTGAAAACAGTTGGGGGTCAGGGTTCCAGGAGAACCCTGACCCCCAACAGGATCAGCAGAAACTGTATCAGCACAGCATGACCAGGTGGACAAGGGGGGGGGGTATTAGAGCATACTTAAGTTCAAACAGGACACCAGATAAGACAGAAGAATTTCACCAGGTAAGACAGATTGACCCTAGACTATTGCAGCATGCATACTGGAGGCTGAGACAGGGGGGATCGGGGGACACTGTGCTTCTGTGCAATGATACTTTCAGACAGGGCCAACCAGGCAGGATATAACCCCACCCACTTTGCCAAAGCACAGCCCCCACACCACTAGAGGGATATCTCCAACCACCAACCTACCATCCTGAGACAAGGCTGAGTATAGCCCACGAAGATCTCCTTCACCGCATGGGCCCGAGGGGGCGCAAGACGTCTGTGACTCAACCCACTCAAGTCGAGTATAGCGGGGGGGGAAAAGCCTGCCACGACGTGACGCACTCCTCCTAGGGACGGCATGGATGAGCACCAGTAATCCAGTGATTCAGTCTCCGTAACATGGTCAGAGGCAGAGAATCCCAGTGGAGAGAGSGGAGCCGGCCAGGCGGAGACAGCAAGGGCAGTTCGTCACTTCAGCGCCTTGCTGTTCACCTTTGCACCCCTGGGCAAGACTACAYTCAATTATAGGACCTACTGAAGAGATGAGTCAATAATGAAACCACAAATTAATTTTGGGTCCATGTTCTTCCACATAATGAATGCCTACACCCTTTGACATAGTCTATAAACCCTTTGCGTTAATCACAAATCAATGTTGACAACTAGTGTGACATTGGACTCATGACGAACTGCATGCGGCAGGTAATAAAAGTCCATAAGAAGTTGTAAAATTACCAACAGTACTTTTTCACCAGGGTACAAAAGCAAGTCTCTAGTCTGGCTTCTGTACATCCTGTGCAGTGGGGCGATGGATGTATTCCCTCCTCCTCCTCAGCAGCAGACTCTTAATAACACCTGAATAAGTGACATGACACCTTAGAGAGGCATGGGCTGCGTCTCAAATGGCACCCTATTCCCTATATARTGCACTACTTTTGACCAGAGCCCTATACCTGATCCAAAGTTTGGGCTCTGGTCAAAAGTAGTGCACTATATAGGAAATAGGGTGCCATTTGGGATGCAGYWGAGGGCTTCTCTGGTGTGAACAGCAAGTAATGATGTGCAGCAGCGCCTAGGCAGGCCATTCTGTCTCTGTGTGGTGAGAACACAGGATCAGCAGTGGCCATGGTAGCTTCACAGGGAAGCTAATCACACTCGCTTTCCCCCTGCACCAACCAACAAATGGGCCTGCTGTAATATACTGACTACTCAGAGCTGGTTGGGAGACTGTAGTGGATTGAGAGAAATTGGGAAATGGCCCGTAATGCGAGCTCTTTGCCACTCATGTCTCGACGGGCTGCATCAGAGCAGTTTTTACTGGCTCTATTACGGAGTCTTGAGTTCCCGCCAGTGGCAGTCTGAGCTTCCCCTCCCTCCAAACCTCTCTGTCCCCATCACCCTTTTCACACCATATCCCCAGCTCCAACGTGCTCTCCTCCATCCTTCCTCATCTCTTTATCACCATCCTYCCCTCCCTCCATCTCTCTACTCCCATCCAAACCACCCGTACCTCTCTCCCCTCTCTTTGCCATAATCTCTCTATCCCTATCTCTAACACACCCCTCTCATCATGTGTTCTCTCACCATGCTCTCCAGGGCACTTTTTTCGCCTACAGAGGCTACCGCTGTCGCACAGGGAACCCCGAATACCCCACCTGTTCTCCCATAATGYCACTGCTTTGAAAGGGGTAATTTGCAGACTGAGAGAGGCAAATGTTCATATCACAGGCTGCACTTAGCTAGGTCAATGAGACTAGCAGATGGGGTTATGTCAACMTATCAGAGTACATTATCAGACTGAAAAAGAGAGCAGGTGAAGGACTGCTAGGTGAATGATATATGAGATTGGTACATTTATTTACATATTTATGCAGAGAATAAATTGATGGAGAAAAGTCGTCAAAAATTACCCCTCTCTGCCGGTATCATGCTCTGCTGCCACCTTGAACGATGTTGGTTTTGATKACCTATTCCAACCTTAAAGTTAGTTAACTATTCCAACATTTGTCATTTGAAGCTACGGCTGCTGTCAGAAACATAGAAGACAGCACACAAAGTACACAGTGGTTCCACCTCCGTGTCAGGAGGCTGCGCATTAACCTGTCAGGACAGTCAGGAGTTTATAAAACGTTAACAGGGAACAGACTGATCCTCGGAGAAAAGCAAACATGCTGATTTGAATCTTTTGTCAAGGGGACATGGCTATAAGTAACGAGAAACATTACAGGGACATTTCAGAAACATTACAAGGATATTGTAGAAACATTACAGGGACATTGCAGAAACAGTGCAGGGACATTGCAGAAACATTACAGGGACATTGCAGAAACATTACGGGGACATTGCAGAAACATTACGGGGACATTGCAGAAACATTACGGGGACATTGCAGAAACAGTGCACAGGGACCTAGCCTACACTGCTTCTGTCAGTGTTGGGAGAGGACACTCACTCACATAGGTTTAAAGAGCTACACTTGACATGACACCATTTTAGCAAAAATAAATAAATACATATATTTATTGCCTATTTTGCATGTTATTTTGGCATTAATACTTGTAACATATCAGTTTGCAAACACCGTAAAAAAAACAACAATGTTAATAAAATCGCTTACAAACATGGTCTCTTTTTTGTTTTCTTGAGTAAGGCAGCTCCAAAATGCAGGTGTTTCAGCCTAGCTCAGTGCTTTCTGTGGTGGTGGGGCAAGCCAGCAGAAAGTAGGAGCATTGCGYCTTGATTGGCTCAGTGTTCTGTCGCTCAWKGGGACGCTATGTCACAGTCAAAGTCTAAGTCCTTAGGAAGGGTAGACATCAAACATTTAAGCCCTTTGGGTSCTGCCATAGAGTTACATTAGAARAGCCCTTCCAGGAAGGCTCAAGGTCATTKACCACAGATAAAATGACGTCAAATCACGCTATRTCTACAGTATCTTTGATTGGACTGATCATGTCAACATCATACTTTCAAAATCTTAGCTAGCAGYCATTATCATGAATCAAGTCGACAATCTACTGGCAAATCCTTGTCATATGAAGAGAAATAATGAAGAGAAATTATAGATAAAACGTATCGATGCTCATCGGCCAGAAACATTACACAACAAGTTGGAAATTGTAAATTCAACAATGAGTGGTTTGGAAGGAATCAGTGGCTAACTGCAAGCATTGCAAAGCAATCATTAGCCTGCTATTCAGTKGAGTGGCTGTGTGTTTTTTTCTGAGTTCCCACCATAAATCCAGAGAATGCCAGATTTTGATGACAAAGTTTGATGACAAAATTTGCCCACAAAAGACCGCCTCGCCACCTTCCTCCTTTAAGGCAGTAAATGAGGCTTAATGAACTGTTTTGCTGMCAGACAAGGCTCTGTTGATAGCCAGGTGTAGCAGTGGTAAGGTGTTGGGACTCTGCTGTTGAGATAACTTTATGTAGGTTTGTGTCTCCTCTTCTCTTCCCCAATAAATGTATTTAGATTCTGGCCCTATTACCGACAAAATGTATATCATTAATGCAYTTAGTCACCATTTTATCTCTGCAGGCTTTATATTTGAATGTATTTCAAAGCCAGCTCTTGAAAATAGTAGTTTGGATGTAGATGGTGAAAATCTATTGAATGATACTGAAAATGCTGGTCAGGAGTTTACTTTTAGGAAATTCACTGATAAAGAAGTCCTGGATGCTTTGTTAACATTAGACAAAAACAAAAGGGCTGATAATTTGGAGCCTGGTCTGTTCAAGTGTGCAGCACCCTTTATTGCTGGCTCGATAGCCTGCATTTTTATTTTTTATTTAACATTGTTATCAGGAAGTATTCCAAAAGCATGGAAACCCATATATGTGCTGCCACGCCTCAGCGGGCTCGTCGGGCTCCCACGCTTCAGCGGGATCGTCGGGCTCCCACGCATCAGCCAGCTCTTCGGGCTCCCACGCATCAGCCGGTTCATCCGTCTCCCATGTCTCGTCCGGCCCGTCAGGCTTTCCCAGGTGGGACGCAGGGTGGCTCCCCTAGACGGGGGGAGGGTTACTGTCACGACTGCTCCCGCTCCCCCTCCCTGGCGCTCATCATTACGCACACCGGTCACCATCATTACCCGCATCAGCGCTTCTTTGGACTCACCTGGACTCCATTGCTTTGTTGATTGCCTTCCCTATTTCTGTATTTTTCTCAGTTTATCCCCGTGTCAGCATTATTGTCGTTATGTTTCACTGTCCAGATGCTGTTCTTGTTTGTTTTATGTCGGTTATTTATTAAATGTTCACTCCCTGTACTTGCTTCTCGTTTCCCAGCGTCTGTCCTCACAACCTGAGTGTCYGGGTTGATGACAAGTTGTCCTWCGTAACGCATATAAAAAATCTGATCCTAGATTGTTTTTTTATATCGAAATAAATCATGCCTTAGTATTAAAAATAGGAGAACGATTGTTCAAACAAGTCTTCTCCCTGTATTGGATTTTGGGGATATTGATTGCGTGCATGCGGCAGCCTCTGTTTTAAAACCCTTGGACGCAGTCTACCATTCAGCAATACGTTTTATCACGGGGGGCAATTTTAGGACTCATCATTGTAGTCTTTACAAAAATGTGGGATGGACCTCTCTTTCTGTAAGAAGAGAGCTACATTCTCTTTTATTTATTTACAAAGCAATCTGACAGAAACACCCTCTATATGTAACATCATTAATTAAGATAAAAAATCATAAGTTACCAAACCCGTTCACAGGAATGGATAACACTAGAGATTCCTCCAGGTCTTCACAGATTTGGGAAAGTCTGTGTTATGTTTTTTGCCACTAATTTGTGGAACAATCTGCAGAGTTCACTGCAGTTAGATGTGCTGGTGTCACTCAGGCAGTTTACATTATTGATTGAGGACCTCTATGTAGTTGAATGTGATTGCTTTTATTAAATGTACATTTTTTATTGTGTTGAATTATATTGTTTTATACACGTGTGTGTTGTTTTAATATTCTGTTTTTATTTTAATGTGTACAGGGCTCCCTTGTAAAAGAGATTTTTAATCTCAGTGTGACTCCTTGTTAAATARAGGTTAAATAAAAATAAAAAATGAAAATGTAGGCACTAACAGGTTGTGGGCACTGTTTGTCACCGTYATGGTGCAATGAATGTATTGTTTAGTGTTGTGTCGTATAGTGGCTTTGATGGCATGCATCCCACATTTTATTTGCCCCACCAAGATTTTCATGATAAAATCGCCACTGCATGACACACCCGCCTGCAGTTATTATAAGATTCATTGAGATTGTGTGTTCATTAGTGGTCAATGCAGGATCAGGACCTCGGGGCAATTTTCGTGAAATAACTATATGAAGCATGGTCGGTAGCATGACCCTGGTGTGGTAAGCCACATTATGTGCTCTGTCTTCTCCAAGGATTCCTTCCCATGTGGTCAAACCCAATAAAGACTCAAAAAAGGGAGGAAAAACAGGTCGGTGTAAATTCAAGTACGGCGCTTCCAGCATTTCAAACTGTCTATGGGAGTTTTTCTCAAGGTTGGGACAACATCTCCATCTGCTGGTTTAAGAAGCACACTTCAACCACTGTTATTTCTAAAGGCTCGTATCAATCTCCACTCCAGTTGTTTGGGAACAAATTAAAAAAGGATGCATATCCTTCTGAAATGTAATTGCAGAAACATTGTTCCATATGGGAAAAATATATGAATGTACATTTTGTTACATATGATGCCATTTCTAAACAGATCAACATCACTCGGTAGGCTAGCTAAATTACAAAGACTAGGTGATTGAAAATATACCTTTAGTGTTGATGAACAGAGAACACAACACGGTCTATGGCAGAAACTGGCCCTACCTGGCCGAAACTCGTTGTACATATAATGTCGGGGCCTGTCGGGCTGGGGTCGGGTAGCAGAGCTCTAGCGTCTACGGGAGACACACCCAGTTAAGTAGACCGGAACCTACCTTTTTTTCCAATGGTAAACGGCCTGAGTGAATTATCTTAATTTATAGGTTGTGGGATGTTGTTTTTTTGTTAGCTCTGCATAGTCTACGGAACGTGACGTTCGTTGTTCTTTTGTTGTTTTGTTTGGAGTTCGGATTTAATAAAGAATCGTGAATAGGTACCACGCTACGCTTTGGTCTCATCCTTCCGACGAGCGTTACATCTTCAGATTACAAAGTTATAATTTTCAGAATATAACTCTTCAGATATTTTAATATCTGATCAATTAGTCTTCTTATTAATGAATTATTCTTTACCTCACGTTRGTCTCATTCCAAACATYGTAAMTTGTTGGTTATCTGCACGAGCCCAGCCTTTACTATGAATCATCCATACACCAATTGGCTTAATCATTTATTTACTAACTAACAAAAAAATCACAGAAATGAGTAAAACAAACAAACAGTAGATATATGTTACTAACAAGGATTGGGAAGATTCCCTAGTGGGCTAGCCGATATGATGGCTTGTTGGACAAAGGGAAGAGGGTGTGGACTGAGCAAGAGTGGGAAAGACAAAAGGGGTCACTACCCACAGTTGATAATTATATTAAWTGAAATKCCAATCCTTTGCACATAACGCTCACTCATTCGGGAATAATTGCAATCAATATATATTTACGCCCAGGTGTCGTCATGATCTCTGTTGGAATCCGGTCAGTCTGCTGGAGAGTCAGTTCATCTGAGTCTCTTTCTCTCTCTCTCTGTTTCCCTGAAGATCAAAGTCTTTCGTGGTTAGAATGGATACTTCAGAGTACCATTCAGAAATGTTCACATATAATAGATGTTTCGGCGGTTGTCGGTATTCGCATTCCAGGTTTACATAATTTTTAGCTGCAGACTAGTAATTAGTATCTAAGATTTGCTCTTATTCTGTAGGTATCAATAGTCTCAGAGTATAACCATTTTCAGCCGTGTAGCCAAGGCTCCACGTGGTATGATTAGGAATTCAATAACCTTTCACAATCACAACTCACGCTGTGGGTTTGTTTAGTCTAAACTCAAACCTGTGCCACCTCAGTTCTGAAGAGCATTTCCTCAGGAGGGTTTTTTATTCGTAACAGTAGAAAGGGCGGTTCTATGACGCCTGATCATGTCTGTGCTCACAGCGGCGGGCCAATGACTAAGTTAAACTTTAAAGGGAATACAATTCTCTCACATTAGAGGTTTAACATCACATTACATCATTTCACAAATAGTTTCATCTTTACTCATTCATTTTATACAATAATTAGATGCAAACACCATAATTGAGAAATGTACACATTCAGAGATATAGTTATGTATGTGTTCCTGTCCTCTCTGAGTTCACCAAATGAAACACACTCGTCATGCCCGTCCCTTAAGTGTCCACGGACCATTCCCACCTTCTCACAAGTGGACATTTTCTTTCATATTCCCATTTTGGGGATTTAGGAGTACACCACATGAAATCCTTTGTTCTCTCTGTGTCTTTCTCTGCATGACCAGGGGGAGAGAGTCTCTGCCAGGAATTTATTGCCTGAGATAACATAACCTGGGTGTCGGAGAGAGTGAGAGAGAGGGGTAAGCCACTATCTATACCCAGAAAGGGCCACGTCATGACACTGTCTCACTTGGGTATTTTGCACAAAAACTATCTGGATAATCATGGGGGCCTCAAGGGAAAAAATGAGATGGTGTGGGTGCCTCAAGGAAAAAAATGGTGGTCCCAGTCCGTCCCTGCTCACAATCTAATCAAATGTAAAAAGTCACTGTTCAACTTTCTCCCAAACTCACAGACCACAGTCCCATCAGATGAAGGACACAAATGGCCACTATGTGTCAGGGAAAACCAACATGTAATATCTCCTAACACTCCTCATAAGCTTCCATTTAAAAGGAGACAATAATTTGATTTGATATGATTTGATCTCCAGCACCTGCTCAGTGTTGGATGTAGGTAGGCTCAGTATTGGATGTGGGTAGTGTCATGACGTGGCCCTTTCTGGGTGTAGATTGTGGCTTCCCCCTCCCGCACTCTCTCCTACACCCAGGTTCTGTTATCTCAGGTTGTAAATTCCTGGCAGAGACTCTCCCCCTTTTCATGCAGAGAGAGACCACAGATTTCACGTGGCCGAACTCTTAAATCCCCCAAATTGGAAAATGAAACTATATGTCCACTTGTGAGAAGGTGGGAAGGGTCCGTGGACACTTAAGGGATAGTTATGTTAAGTGTGTTTCATTTGGTGACCTCATGAAGGACAGGAAACATACATAATCTCTGAATGTGTACATTTCTCAATTATGGGGTTTGCATCTAATTCTTGTATAAAAGGAATAAGTAAAGATGAAACTATTTGTGAAATGATGCAATGTGATGTTAACCTTGAGTACCATTCAGAAATGTTCACATATAATAGATGTTTTCGGTTTGTCGGTATTCGCATTCCAGGTTTTCATAATTTTTAGCTGCAGACTAGTAATTAGTATCTAAGATTTGCTCTTATTCTGTAGGTATCAATAGTCTCAGAGTATAAACCATTTTCAGCCGTGTAGCCAATGCTCCACGTGGTATGATTAGGATTCAATAACTTTTCACAATCACAGCTCACGCTGTGGGTTTGTTTAGTCTAAACTCAAACCTGTGCACCTCAGTTTCCACCGAGGTACACGTGGTCTGAAGAGCATTTCCTCAGGAGGGTTTTTTATTCGTAACAGTAGAAAGGCGCGTTCTATGACGTTGTTAATTTCTCAATTATGGGGTTTGCATCTAATTCTTGTATAAAAGGAATAAGTAAAGATGAAACTATTTTGTGAAATGATGCAATGTGATGTTAACCTTTAATTTGAGAGAATTGTATTCCCTTTAAAGTTTAACTAAGTCATTGCCCGCCCCGTGAGCACAGACATGATCTGGCGTCATGGAACCACCTTTTGTATTGTTATGAATAAAACCCCCTCCTCAGGAAATCCTCTTTAGACTACGCATACCTCGGTGTAAGCTGAGGTGGCACAGGTTTGAGTAACAAGACTAAGCAAACCCACAGCGTGATCTGTGATTGCGAAAAGTTATTGAATTCCTAACCATACCACGTGGAGCCTTGGCTACACGGCTAGAAATGATTCAACTCTGAGGACTATCAATCCCTACAGAATAAGAGCAAATTTTAGATACGAAGTACTGTACATTTCTGAATGGTACTCTGAAGTATCCATTCTAACCACAAAATACTTTGATCTTCAGGGAAACAGAAAGAGAGAGAGAGACTCGGATGAACTCTCCAGCAGACGGACCGGATTCCAACAGAGAAAACAACAATGACATACACCGTAAATATGTACTTGCAATTATTCTCGAATGAGTGGCCGTTCATGTGTGAAGGATTAACATTTCAATGTATATAATTATAAACTGTGCAATGAATACATTTTGTCTTTCCCGCTCTTTCTCAGTCCACACCAACTTCCCTTTGTCCACCAAGCCGTCATATCAGTTTAGCCCACTAGAGAATCTTCCCTATCATTGTTAGTAAACAATATTCTACTGTTTGTTTGTTTATCCATTTCGGTGATTATTTAGTTAGTTAGTAAATAAATTATTAAGCCAATTGGTGTATGGATGATTTATAGTTAAGGCTGGGTTCGTGCAGATAACCAATGATTTACGACGTTTGGAATGAGACCAACGTGAGTTAAAGAACAATTCATTAATAGAAGACTAATTGATCGATTTATATTCTGAAAATTATAACTTTGTAATCTGAAGATTTTCCTTGGTGCCCGACTTCCTAATTAATTACATTTACATGATTAGTTTAATCACATAATAATTACAGAGAATTGATTTGATAAAATAACTGTCTTCACTTTTAATGATGTCAAAGACACGACAGTAGGCTCAGTATTGGATGTGGGTCAGCTCAGTATTGGATGTGGTTAGGCTCAGTATTGGATGTAGGTAGGCTCAGTATTGGATGTGGGTCAGCTCAGTATTGGATGTGGTTAGGCTCAGTATTGGATGTAGGTAGGCTCAGTATTGGATGTAGGTAGGCTCAGTATTGGATGTGGTCAGCTCAGTATTGGATGTGGTTAGGCTCAGTAATGGATGTAGGTAGGCTCAGTATTGGATTGTGGTCAGCTCAGTATTGGATGTGGTTTGGCTCAGTATTGGATGTGGGTCAGCTCAGTATTGGATGTGGTTAGGCTCAGTAATGATGTA